>NW_022196891.1:42683123-42683779 GCF_008632895.1 Mastomys coucha | reverse complement strand
CTACGCCCATCCAATCTGCCGGGGTCATGACAGATTGACGAAGTCGTTCAACCAAGGCTATTGTAAATAAGGCTGCCACCCCATAGGTTCTGAGTGCTTCTACTAAATCTTTTATCTGTTTATAATCGACAGGCTGATGATATCTATTCTGGGTATTAGCGTCTTCAAACACCAGGTAAGCAGCTGCCAATTTACTCCAAGTTCCGGGTTTGACCAGGCTGCACCCATAAGGTGTGCCGCTAAGGGCAGTATAAAATGATTTATTTCCTTTGTCTTTATAGTGAAGCAGGGCATAAAGAGGGGGAAAAACGCTAGAGCACAGCCCATCAGGCCCATACTGCTCACACTCATACACAGCTGCTGCCTCTTCTAAATCTTGTTCCTTCTCTGAGTCTAATCTTTCCTCTTCTGACTCGCTAGAGTTATCTTCAATCAATCTAGGCTCCTTCCTACCTTTGCATTCTCCACATCCCCCCCTTTTTTCTTCCCCAGATTCTGACATACTATCCTGGTGCGCAGCAAACATACGCTGACCTTTCTTTGTAATATCTTCACATCTTTTATCCTTTAGGCAGAAACGCACCAGGCACCATATTGGTTTCGTTCCTGCCTTAAGCTTTCGCTGCTGCGCTTCCCTGTCTATATCCCTGCCTAAC
>NW_022196891.1:42669643-42682109 GCF_008632895.1 Mastomys coucha | reverse complement strand
GCTGGCGTTGCGCAGATGTACGGAGTTTACGTGGCTGGTGTTGGCCAGCGCCCAACAGCGCCCAACACCCCCATTACCCCTCCCCTTCTCCTCAGAGAAAAGGGATCCCTGCCTTGGGTATCACCCATTCTGGGACATCTATTCAAAACAGTTCTAGGCACATCCTCTCCCACTGAGGCCCAAACATGTAGTCCAGGTACACCTACCAGTGTAATCCAGCGGTAGGGATCAAGAACAAGACAGTCCCTGCTCCACTTGTTAGGTATCCCACATGAATACGAAACTGCACATAGCTACATATGTGTAGAGGTCCTAGGCTCAGACACTGTATGCTCCCTGGTTGGTGACCCAGTCCCTAAGACCCTACGGTCCCATGTTAGTTGACTATGTAGGTCTTGTTGTGGTGTCCTTGACCCTTCCAGCTTGCTCAAATCTGTTTCCCACTCTTCCACAAGACTCCTCAAGTACAACCTGATATTTGGCAGTGGGCCTCTGCATTTCCTTCCATCTGCTGCTGGATTAAGCTTCCCAGGAGACAGTTCCTGTCTGCAAGCATATCAGAGTATCATTAATAGGGTCAGAGGTTGTTTCTCTCACATGGGATGAAGCTCCACTTGGGTCAGTCATTGGTAGGCTATTCCCCCAGTCTGTGTTCATCTATATTTCTGCACATTTATATAGGCAAGGCAAATTTCGGGTTAAAAGTTTTGTGGGTGGATTGATATTCCTCTTACTACTCGGAAACCCTACCTGGCTACAGAAGGTGGGTACCTCAGTCTCTATATTACCTTCTGGTCAGAATCTCACTTGGGGTTTGGCCCATAGATTCCCTGGAATCCTCCCCTCTCACATGCCCCCAGCTAGACCCAGAGCTGCTTACCACTGATATCTATTCTCCCTCCCCCTCTTCCATACACATCATTGAGATTCCCATTCCTCTCCTCGTTCCCGCTCCTACCCAGTTCCCTCTCATCTTCCAATTCCAATTATTTACTTCACCCTCTTAGTAAAAATCATATGTTCTCCCTTGGGGCTTCCTTATTACCCAGTTTGCTATCCTGTGCTTTATGGCTATTATCCACATATAAGAGAGTACATACTATATTGTTTTTTTCTGGCTTTATGTTATTTCACTCAAGAGGATGTTCTCAAGTCCCTTCTATTTGCTTGCAAAATTAACTATGTCTTTGTTTATTTTAATAGCTAAATAGTATTCCATTGTGTATATATACCACATTTCCTTTATCCATTCCTTAGTTATGGGACATCTGAGTTACTTTTAGTTTTTAATTATTAAGAATAGAATTATTATGAATATAGCTGGGCAAGTATCTCTGTGGTATAATAATATACCATCTTTTGGATGGGTTTGGAGAATATCATCCTGAGTGAGGTAACCCAATCACAAAAGAACACACATGGTATGTACTCTCTGATAAGTGATTATTAGCCCAGAAGTTTGAATACAGGAAGAACAACCCACAAACCATAAGAAACTCAAGAAGAAGGAAGACCAAAAGGTGGACATTTCATTCCTTCTTAAAAGAGGGAACCAAATACTCACGGAAGGAGTTGTAGAGATTAACTATGGAGCAGAGATTGAAGGAAGGACAAACCAGCCTAAATATAGCTATCTCCTGAGAGGCTCTGACAGTAGCTGACTAATACAGATGTAGAGGCTCACAGCCATCCATTGAACTGAGTACAGGGTCCCCAGTGAAGGAGTTAGAGAAAGGACCAATGGAGCTGAGGGTTTTGCAGTCCCTTAGGATGAACAACAATATGAACTAACTAGTACCCTCAGAGCTCCCAGGGTCTCAACCAACAACCAAGGACTGCACATGGAGGGGTCTGATTGTTCTGGCAGCGCGTGTATAGTAGAGGATTGCAAATTCGATCATCAATAGGAGGAGAGGACCTCAGCCCTGTGAAGGTTCTGTTCCCCAGTGTAGGGGAATGCCAGGGCCAATGAGAGGGAGAGGGTGGGGTGGTAGGCATGGGGAGGGGGGAGGCAACAGGGGTTTGTTCTTGTTTTTGTTTGTTTGTCTTTTGGAGGGGAAACTGGGAAAGGAGAAATTTCCATGTAAATAAAGAAAATATCTAAATAAAAAAATCATAAGATATTTTATCATAGAAAAGAGAAAAGAGGCCAGCCATGACTATGTGGAGAGAGAAAGAGAAAGGAAAAGAAGGAGAAGAGAAGAGACGAAGAGAGAGAAAAGGAAAGGGAGGAAGAGAGCAGGAGAGCAAGAGAGAGGGCAGAGCAAGAGAACAAGAGAGCAAGAGTGCAAGAAAGCAAGAGAGAGGAGGGGGCAAACCGCCCCTTATATTCTGAGATGGGGTTATCTGTTTGTGGGGTATCTTGGTTGTGGTCAGATGATTGGGCATTGGGTCCAGCTAGAATGCTGGGAGCTTGGGGTATTGTCTACATGACAAAACACACCTCTCCTGCAGGGGTGGGGAGGTGGGGATGGGTGGGGTGAGGAGTGGGGGGCTGGAGGGTGGGACTCAGGAGTCATGGCAGAATTTCTTCTGTCCCTTGCAGGCAGAAATTATTGCCCACCAGGTCATCAGGATTCCAGACCTATACTCAGGAGGCACCAGGTTGCCTGAACAGACCACTGCCTCACATGATCTTATGGAAGCATTTTCTTAATTTAGATTTCCTCCCTTCAGATAATTGAAACTTCTGTCAAGTTGAATAAAACTATCTTACACATAACTACAGATTGAAAAATTGTTAGAATTTAAAATATGTATATGTATATACATACATCATATTCCTTCTTTACCCAACTGACCGTGTGATTTAGTAGATGTACAAGTTTAAATATTATTCAGTTGCATCTCATTATTGACTGCTATTACTTTATAAAATACTTCAATACCCGTTAATGAGGATATTCTTAGTAATTCCCTGGTTAATAATTCAATGGCTGAAAACATTATTTTCCAGAAAGGAAATCAGAAACAAGTGTCTCACACATACTTCTACATCCTTGAGCTCCACTTGAAGATAGCCTACTCTTGACTTTTCTTATTTTGAGTCAGTATCCCTAAGTTACATGATCTTACTTGAAATCATTCTGGAGGTCAGACAGGCTTTGAATATGCTCCTCCTAATTTATCCCCATGAGGAGCTGTAAATAAAGAGAGAAAAAGCATATATATATTTTATATAGTTATATATAATTATTTTCATATATTTTTATGTATGTATTATATATGTAAATTTCCACATATGGAAATAATATATTTAAAGAAAGTAAAATACATAAAACCAAGTAAACTCTTGCCTCTTGTTTCAAGCTTGGATTGATGCTTATTTGATAATTCTGTACAAAGACCTGCAAGTTTCTACAATTTTTAGTTGTTCTCATTTTAGAGAAAACCTTTAAACTTTATTATTAAAAAATTACAAAAAAAATTAAAACACCACAGCAATGTTAATCACATCCAAAGTCAATATTACTCAATGAACTACTATTTATTTTGATTAAGCATTTGGAATGGAAGCTTTATAAAACTTTATAGTTTAAGTAGTTTTTATAACATAAAAAATCATGGTCTTTAAGATTTGCTTGTCTTTTATATGTGGTGTGTATGTGTGGCTGTGTTTGTTTAAATCAGTTCCAGAATCCATTTTTAGGAAATAAGGATATAATTTTCATGTCTCTAGAGAAGAATGCTTCTCCCCTTTCATCTTGTGTATTCTGACAATTTACAGTGACTTTTACTTTGTGCTAAGGCAACCTGCACCTGAATTACTTGTTCCTTTCTACTAATTTCTTAGTTTTTATAAGAATAAAAATCATACAATCTAGATACTACTTAAATCCAAGATGAATTTTATGTCAAGATCTATAACTAAATTTGTTTGTAGCTCAGTTATTGGAGTGCTTGCCTAGCATGAATAGATACCAGAGTACTATGTCAGGCTACACAGAAACAAATCTTGTTTATAAGACCATCACTTAAAAGGTAAAGGAGGGAAGGTCAAAAGTTCAAGGTCATCCATTACATGGAAAGTTGGAAGTCAGCCTGAGACACATGAGTCATTGTCTGAAAGAGTCAGAACTCTTTAGTTAAATAAAGCTACAAATATATTATTTCAAATAAGAGCACAGTTTGATCTTCAAGGTGGACATGGATTTGAGAGTGAGATTATTTAATTCATTCCCAATCAGTAATGTCAAAAGCTTGAATGTAAAGTTCTTTCAAATTTCATACATGGAGGAAATAGAAGTAGCGTTTTCTAAAATCATTGTTTTTCTTTTACATTTTCTTCATTTGCACACAATACTTAATAGCATCAAACAGTCATGGTTAACTACGCATTAGAATCTGGAGATTCAAACCATAAATACATTCTTGGTAGAGGGAAACAAGCCTTTATCAATGTAATAACTTTATATTTATTTTTAAAGTGAAAATAGTATAAAAATATAAGGAATCTCATGATGCTTAGGTCAATCTTGGATTAGTAAGTAATGCTTATTTGACACAGTCCTACAAGGTTACAAACTTCTTAGTTTTTCAGATGAAGAAATAAACATGGTGTTTATGATTTGTTTTCTTATTTTTTAAAATATAAGTGGGAAAAAGCCATCTCTAAACCTTACAAGTACATTTATCCACTAGATCTTTTCTCTTCTTTCAATAATTTTTGTTTTCTTTATATTCCCGTATTACTTCAAACCACAGAGATTGAACAGCAATATCTGTGATGAACAATTATTGTTTTAAAATACAACATGATCGGATATCTGATGCTGTGTGGTACAGGGCATCTAACTACAATGGAATTATTATTGTGCCCTGTGATTTATTATGAATCTCAACCATCATTTTACCATCCTGCTGTCTCTTTTATTGTTAGAGTGAATGCTTTCAATGACATCTTATAAATCTTTGCTTTGGCCAATATATTTGTAGTGTCTTAACATAGAACAGGTATGCCTGCCTTTCACTACCTCTGAGATTTAGAGGTATAATTTCAATTTGATGTGAAAAGTTTTAGCTGGGTAAGTTCCATTAGCCTGTTTTGTCAAGAAGGGAATATGCCTATTCATTTTCATGTTCAGTTTATATATTGAGCTATATCAACACATGAATGGTGTGCTGTGGTGTTTGCAAAGATGGGAGCTTATTGTCTTTTCCCAAGTTTCCCACATACACAAAAAATATATTGATATATATTTCTTTTTATAAACAAATGTCAAGATTATAAAAGTTTGTGAAATAAGATGATTTTTTTACATTAAATCATTGGCCTCATTGCGGTGCTTCTGCCTATTGCCTCAGAAGTATCTTCTGCACTTATCTTCAACAACCCAAAATGATAACAATATATAGCTGATTATGAGAGGTAAACTAACTCCAAACTGAATTTTGAAGTTCAAAGTATTTATAACATTACAAAGACACACACACGCAAGCAATGAGGAGCAGACATGTTGCATATACATACAGAAATATGTAAAGGAAATATGTAAAAATATAAATCATAGTTATTCATGACTTATGCTTCCTTTGTACATTTCAATTTCATTGTTATTGTTGCTGTTATATTTATTTAGTTGGTTTTACCTATAGAGATCAGGAAATAAAGTTCATGTGAACACAAAAAACAATCCATCAGTATTCATAGAGTATTCATATTCAAAGTCTCAGGAGTCTTTCCTGATCATAAGGACCCATAAATTGATGGCATCATGTTGTCCTTCTTATAATTTAATTAAGGCCTTATGTAGAAACAGATTCAGAAATATTTCTTTGCATGCTTATCAACTTAAAAATTAGCTTTGGAATTTTTGAGGGGAATTAATACATAATACTAACAAAAAGCGCAGTCTTGTAAGAACACATAATGGATGCCGGGCGGTGGTGGCACACGCCTTTAATCCCAGCACTTGGGAGCAGAGGCAGGCGGATTTCTGAGTTTGAGGCCACCCTGGTCTACAAAGTGAGTTCCAGGACAGCCAGAGCTATACAGAGAAACCCTGTCTCGAAAAACCAAAAAAACAAAAAACAAAAAAACAAAAAACAAAAACATAACGGTCCTGGGGGTTAGTGAAGTATGAGTCACTCAGGTTTGCACCATTCAAGATGACTTTGTTGTCAAAGAGGTACACCGGTAGACCTTGGTGTGTTGAAGGCTGATGGTCTAGTCAGAGTTCTCAGGGATAAGGAGTCAGAGGAGTCCTTGGAGGTTTGGTGTGTGGAAGAGGGAAACACGCACATGCTCTGGAAACCTCTGCAGGAGTGGGAGCAGCATAGTGCGAGAGTTCTTCCTACCTCTTGAGCCCCTGGTGAAGTCCAGAAGGATGGAGACCCTAAGATTGGTAGGAAACTTCACTTGGAGTGACTTTTCCAGGGAACTTTCCAGACAATCCACCAGTTCCTGCTCCAAAGGTCCTGTCCCCAAGTAGACGGATGCCATCACAACTTGTCTCTTGGCTATTTTTATCTGCCCCTTCATGAGCTCGAAGAACTCTGCAGGGGTAGACAGTACCCTGACGTGAGAGCTGGAGACTCCAAATCCTGGGACCAGGTTTCTGATCCACTGGAACCTGTGCACACCCTCGAGACATAGGCAACAAGGTGGGGAGGTGACCTGAGGAACAGTTGGGGACAGCAAGGGAGCCAGTAACAGCCATGGTGACCTCTGGCGCCTGCGCTCCTGGCTCATGCCCAGACGGTCAGAGGGCAGCCCAGGAGCACGGCCAGCCCTGGCCGGCCTGGCAGCAGGCCCAGCAGCCGCCTCCAGAACACCGGGCCCGCTGCCGGCGCCTAGTCTCTAATGAACAACTGGACATATAAAATACATTTTCAAGCTACTTTTAAAAAATGTATGGAGTTAGAATATAATACAGAACTTCTCACTGTGCTTTTCCAAGTGTAAAACAAATAACCAAAGACATTGTTTCCTGAATTGAACTGTCTGATGGACATCTCATGCCAAACACCAGCTGGGGGAAGCAAATGAGGATGCAAGAAAAAGAGCACTGGCCAAATTATCCTGTAATCATCTACATGATTACCAGTCTGTTATTCAGAAACAATTTAGTAATAACATAAAAAGACTTTGTCCTGTTTTTAAACTAGATAAATCACTCAATATTTTGACATCAGTGTACCAAACTAAGGAGTTTGCGCTAGATAACTCTATTCCATTCTGATGTTCCCCTATTCCACCCTGTCCCATTCCAGACACATCCTGCCCTGTCTCATCTGTTCTATCCTTTCCTATTTTTTGTTTTAATTTTTACCTTCAAGAATCAAAGTCCACGTTCAATACTGAAAACAAGAAAATACTCACTCATTGTAATAGATTTGTCTTGTTTTTCCCATTAAATATTTATCAACTATACTTTGATCTACTTATTGTGCAGTGCTGTTTTACAAATCAAACTATACAAAATTTTTTTTGTATGCATTGTATTTTCTAATGAGAATATAACCATTTAAATATTTTTCTGTCAGTCTATCAAATAATTCCAAATGTGTACTAAGATTGAATGTTCTATAGTTTATTTTGTAAATATGTTGAATAGATAAATCAAAAGTATATACAATATGACAAATATGATATGTGATTATTTATAGTCACAGATTAAATTTATGAATGTTTTTCTGAATCATGTAGGACAATATGTATATGTATGCACATATTTGTGTCTGCATAAATTAATTTCAGGTGTAAAATATGACAATTTAAGTTCCTTAGAATTATAAAACTATAAAATAAAGAGAATTATGCTTTCATTTACAAGACTTTATATTTTACTTTCATGTGAGCATGCTAATTTTAAGTATTTTATGAAAGATATGATAATAAAAGTTCAATTAGTGGCTTAATGTATAATCACTAAAAGATCACTTTTTTATGTGTTTGTAATCTATTAATAAATAATTAAAGAATTATGAAATCAGTCAACTATATTCAGTTTCTTAAGTTGAAAAGTTTTATACTAAACATTTCATTAAGGAACACTACTTATTTTATTTTGTGCCTACAAATTAACACTTGCAATTACCATTTTAATATACAAATAACCATTTCATACAAAACATTTAATTTTTATTCATCTTTCCCCCTCTACTCCATATTTGGTATGTGTATAACCTCTAATTAATAATAATTTTATGTTAATTCAATGTACTTAGTATGAAAATGTCATATTGAATGATAATATAGCAATATCATATAATTTCTGTATTCTGGCAAGATTTGTGAATATTTCATTTCTAAACACTAAACTACTAGTGTACACCTGTTAATATTTTACTTCCAAACTGGTATGCATAATAGGAACACAAATATTAAATAACAATTTTTTGTGTAAAAGCAAAAATAAACATTTGTCTTTTAATTTAATGGGCAAAATACAATTTTTTTCTTTTTTTACACTACAAACTAACATATTGCTTAACTCAAAGGATAACTAAGAACTAAGGGTAAATATTATATTTCACTTGGAAAACTTCAACTGTAGCTTCATCAAGTTGGAATTTTTATACAGTGCAATACAGCAATATAAAGATAAAGAAGAAATTGAATGAAGACCTTCAAATTAAAGTAAGAAGATAAAATACATTCCATAAACTAAATGACTAGAAGTCTGGCAGTTAAATGGCATTTATTCTCAAAATGAATCTGTACATAATGAATTATATTTACTTGTAAATTTGTAAGTACATGGATATTGCCCTGGTTTTCTAAATTTCTAAAAAAATTTAAAAATCTTATGTAAGGTAAGTATAATTGCTACCTATCATTGTTTGGTGGTGGAGAGCACTTCATTTTTTAATCTAAGTACCATCTCTATGCATTCTATTTTTTTCCTAGATACATAAAGTTGGAGCTCCAGAAACCATAAAATATGTGTGCCTTCTGAATAAAATGATATTTTATTGCTTAAGCAGACATTATCTAAAAGGTCAAGCTCTGAAGTATAAATGCATTAAGATATAGCTAATATTTTATCTTCTACCTCACCTGAACTTTCCCTGGAGAAGAAGAAAAAAATCAATGAACTTAAGGTATGTTTTACTAATGATCATCCATTTGTACTCCTGATCAACAGAAATACTAAATTAGTAAAATAAATAGTATTTATTAAAAAGTTACCTTTAGAGCTAGAGAAAGGACCCAAGGAGCTGAAGGGTTTACAGCCCCTTAGGACGAACAACAATATGAACTAACTAATACCCTCAGAGCTCCAGGGACTAAAACACGAACCACAGAGTACACATGGTAGGACTCGTGGCTCCAGCAGCATATGTATAGCAGAGGATGGCCTAGTCCATCATCAATGGGAGGAGATGCACTTGACCCTGTGAAGATTCTATGCCCCAGTGTAGGGGAATGCCAGGGCCAGTAAGCAGGACAGGGTGGGTTGGTGAGCAGGGGTAGTGGGGAGAGAACAGGGGTTTGTTTTAGTTTTTGCTTTTTATTTTATTTATTTTCTTTCTTTTTCTTTTTTTTTTTTTTTTGGAGGGGAACCTGGGAAAGGAGATATTGTAAATAAAGAAAACATCTAATAAAAAAAAGTAGGTGACTAAGTGACACTATTGGTCACCTATGATGATTCAAACACAATAGTGAATTATAGTTTGCTACTAAGTATTTTTACTTTTTCATTATAAAAAAAATTACCTTCAAAATATAAGCTATTATGTACATGGCATTCGTTTCTTTCTTTGATGCCTGTTTATACCCTATCTCTAAATACCTGTACAATTTTTAACTAATATTTCATTTTAATAGCACATAGTCATTTAAAAATGATTATAGCATGACAATGCTATAATGTAAGACAGAACATTTAAAATGTATAGTGAATTAAGAAAAAATTTGGAGAACTTCACTTACGAGTACTTCATCTATAGTAGTCCCACACCTCCTTCCCCTCCATCCCCTCACAAGTCCTGGATCATGTGAAATTCATGACTTCCTCCTCTGTTAGTATTGTTATGTACACTCACAGGTTAGTTAGTATTGTTATGTTCACACACAGGTTAGTTAGTATTGTTATGTTCACACACAGGTTAGTTAGTATTGTTATGTTCACACACAGGTTAGTATTGTTATGTTCACACACAAGTTAGTATTGTTATGTTCACACACAGGTTAGTTAGTATTGTTATGTTCACACACAGGTTAGTTAGTATTGTTATGTACACACACAAGTTAGTTAGTATTGTTATGTTCACACACAAGTTAGTTAGTATTGTTATGTTCACACACAAGTTAGTTAGTATTGTTATGTACACTCACAGGTTAGTTAGTATTGTTATGTTCACACACAGGTTAGTTAGTATTGTTATGTACACACACAGGTTAGTTAGTATTGTTATGTTCACACACAGGTTAGTTAGTATTGTTATGTACACACACAGGTTAGTTAGTATTGTTATGTTCACACACAGGTTAGTTAGTATTGTTATGTACACACAGGTTTATACAGCCCACCAGGTGTGTTTTCTATTGCTCATATTTACATGTGGGCAGGCCTGAAAGCTTAGGTCGGGATGATCTATGGGGGAGCTTCTCCTTGAAACAAGCTTATTCTCCCTCTCTTGGAATCTAGTGATGACCTGTGTCTTTTAATCAGTGGGTGGAGCTTCATAAAACCCTGATAGCCATCTTTCTAGTTTACTTTGCTCAGTCCTATAATTAGCTGGGTGGTATACTGGTTGACTTGGATTTCATTCATTTTTCACCTATCCTTAAAATGTTCTTAAAGTATATCAGAGGTAGAATATTAAAAGCTGGATTTTAGAAGTAGAATTTTCCAAATGACTTTAATACCTATATAGATAAATATTTATTTCTGGGCTATTTGAGATGAACACTGTATATTAGGACTGATACAGTAATATTTGTCCAATTAAAATTCATATTCATTAAAAAAAATAGGAAAAATATTTAAAGACAATAAATGTACTAAAAATGTTCACTTTTGGTAAGCGTAAAGAATTCTAGCCAGGCGGTGGTGGCGCACACCTTTAATCCCAGCACTTGGGAGGCAGAGGCAGGTGGATTTCCGAGTTCGAGGCCAGCCTAGTCTACAAAGTGAGTTCCAGGACAGCCAGGGCTATAGAGAGAAACCCTGTCTCGAAAAACCAAAAAGAAAAAAAAAGAATTCTATATTTCAACTAATTTTAAGTCTTCATGTATGTGGAACACAAGGGCACACATTAAACTATGTAGGCATTGCAAGAATATACCTGCTAGGAAGATGATCCCCCAATGATCTCACATGGGAATGAGGCAGACAATGGTATCATACACATTAAGCTTTCTAAACAAAGTTAAATGGGTTAAAGTATATCAAATTTTTTTTTTCTAGCCAGAAGAGGAGTTACAATACTTGCTGCTGGAGAACTCATGCACAGACTTCAACACTAAATATAACAACAAACTAAAATATAAATATTTAGTTTTCTTTATTGTTAATTTTAAAATCAACATCAGGGTAGTATATATCATTATGCAATTTTGAAGAAAATGTTTTAATGATTCTCATTCTTTAACATCTATCCTTTCCTGATGATAGTCCTGATTCCCACTTCTAATCCCCCGGCCTCTTCCTATTAGATATCCCATATATAAATGATAACCCATATATATATATATATATATATATATATATATATATATATTTGTACAGACATATATCTATTACATATATATAAGCATATACATGTATTTATACTACTGCCTAGGATTAAATATGAGAGAGAGTCTTTGATTTAATAGCTTGGGTCACCTTGTTCAATATTATACTTTCTTCCAGATATAGTCACTTTCTTTTCATTTTACATTTCATTTTCTTTACAGAAGAATAAACAGGTTGCTAGGCAGAAAAAATCACCAGCTATAGTTTTTAATTTGTATTCCCTAAAATTTCAAACTCTAGCTAGTAAATATCATTGGTATACAGGTAAATAAAAGATTATGGGTAAAGAGAATTATTGATCAAAATACAATATCTTTCATTAGAATTTATATTAATAGTAAGATTGTTGACTATAATCACATAAAAAAAAATTCTATTTAACCCTTAAAATATTATCAAAAACTACGGAAAAGACCTTTATCCTCTAGGCAAAATCTCTTGTTTAATCAAATTTTAAACAAAATTTCTGGAGAATCATCTACTTCAGTTCTGACCTTCTATGACCAGACCATGATCATACATCCCTTAAGAAAGATGCATACCCCTCAGGGCTACAGTCTTGGTCCCTGCCTCCCACCCAATACCTGATCATGTTTCTCTCTTCTCCTTCCTGTCTCTTCTTTTCCCACCCAGGTCAGTCCCTTCCCCCTCCTGTGATTTCTTTCTTCTCCTTCCCAAGTGGGTTTGAGGCATTCTCACTTGGGGTCTTCCCCTTGATAACATTTTTTGAGTTTGGTGGATTGTTTCCTGGGTATTCTATACTTTTCTTTTTCTGTTTT
>NW_022196891.1:42666270-42669633 GCF_008632895.1 Mastomys coucha | reverse complement strand
ACTTAGTTGTGAGTACATACCATGCCATTTTGGGTCTGAGTTACATCACTCAGGATGCTGTTTTCTAGTTCCATCCATTTGCCTGCAAAACTCAGGATGTCCTCATTTTTAATAGCTGAGTAGTATTCCATTGTGTACATGACAACATTTTCTGCATCCATTCTTTTGTTGTGGGACATCTATGTTGTTTCCAGCTTCTAGCTATCACAAACAACACCACTATGAACATAGTGGAACAGATGTGCCTGAAGGTCTAAAGAGCTAGCAGAAAAAATGGAAACAGGCAACCTCAGGAGGTAGGAGGTAGAGGGCCCCTCCAGAATACCAGAGACCTGGGAGGTGGGAGATTCTCAGGACTCAAAGGCGGTGACTTCAGATGAAATACCCTACAGTGGGGAGAGGGAACTTGTACATCCCACCTCCAGCAGAATGACAGGGCACTATGTAAGGGTTGTCATCCCACAGTCGAAAACCCTGGCTTATAATTTCCCTATCTGAAAGAACTGCGGGGACAAAATGGAGATGAATCTGAGGAAAAGGAGGTCCAGTGACAGGTCCACATTGGGATCCAGCTCAAGGAGAGGCCCCAAGGCCTGACACTATTACTGATGCTATTGCGTGCTCATAAAAAAAGGAGGGGGCTATCATGACTGCCCTCCGAAAGACTCAACAAGCAGCTGAAAGAGTCAGATGTAGATACTTACACCAACCAATGGACAGAAGCTGCTGATTCCTGCGATTGAATTAAGAAAAAGCTGGAAGAAGCTGAGGAGGAGGACGACCCTGTAGGAGGACCAGCAATCTCAAGTAAAATGGAACCCCGAGATCTCTCAGATGCTAGGCCACTAACCAGGCAGCATACACCAGCTGATATGAAGCCTCCAACACATATACAGCAGAGGACTGCTGAGTCTGGATTCAGTCAGGGAAGATAGATCTAATCTTCTAAAGACTGGTCGCCCCAGGGAGTGGGGAGGTTTGATGGTGTGGGTGTGGGCGTGGGGACATCCTCATGAAACAGTCAGAAGATGGACCGGGAGGCGGATAAAATCTGGACTGTAATAAAAGATTAAATAAATTAAAAAAATAAATTAAAGAGTAAGAAAGCTGCAACCCAAAGGAGATTCCCCTGTCTGTCACTGGGGAAAAAGTTAGATGCTATGGAGTTCACAAGTTGCCCTTAAATCGCATGTATGTGGAGTTGGAATGTGCTTGAGAAGTATACAGTGTCATAGCACTTTTAAAACTTGGATTTCAAGGGTCTTAAATCTTAATGAGTGAAAAGTAAATCCAGAAAAAAAAGAGATAAACACATCCTGTCTTATCTGCTGCAATAGACTATTTATTTATTTATTTATTTATTTATTTATTTACAATGATATGGAACCTACCTCTGATGATATTGTTGTGGTAGAGATTGATTTCCTTAATCAAGTTCAGTTAGGTAGCTGCAAATGGAAAATCAAGTCCTGGGCTTCCTGCCAACATTAATCAGATTAATATTATTTTTAAATCTAATTTATTAGAATTAATAGCATGTGATTTTGTTAGTTCTGAAACTTTTTTTTTCTTTAGAAAAGAGAGTAAAATCTACCATCGTCCTATATTCATTTCCTTGTAAGTTAGGTAAAACTACACAGGCCAAGACTGATTTTGTTACAGTGCTCAAACCACTGGCAGCTTAAACAGCGTTTTATTCCCATGTTGCTCTGTTGCTTTCCCCATGGAACAGCAGAGCATGCTGTCATTACTGCATAGCCACTTCTTTTTTATTTTGTTTTATTTTATTTTATTTACATTTCAAATGTTGTACCCCTTCCCAGTCTCTCCCCCACAATACCTCCATTCTACCCTCTTCCCCTTTTGTATCTAAGAGGGTTCACCCCCACCCACCAACCCACTCCCATTTCACTGCTCTAGCATCCCCCCTACACTGGGGGACTCCACAGAACCAAGGACCTCCTCTCCCATTGATGCTAGATAAGGTAAATGCAGGGACAAGAAATGGAGCTGAGACTACAGGAAAGACCATCCAGAAACCATCTCACCTTGGGATCCATCCCATCTGCACACATCAAACACTGACAGTATTGCTAATGCTAAGAAGCACTTGCTGACAAGAACCTGGTATAGCCGTACCCTGAGAGGCTCTGCCAGACCCTTGCCAATACAGATACTTACTGCCAACCTTCAGAATGAGTTTGGGGAACCCAATAGAAAAATCAGGGGAGGGGCTGAAGGAGCTAAAGGGGTTTGCAACCCTGTAGGAAGATCAACAGTATCAACTAACTGGACAGCAATATGGTCTTACTGTTGTTCTATAGAGTAACTAAAAGCAATTTCTATAGCCTGTAATTTCCAGGTGACTGTGGTACATCACTGGACAACTGCACTAGGAGACATAAGCAGTTCACAACACTGGGTGTTTTCTATGAGAGGTATTGTTGTATCACTGTACAGTAACTCTATTTTAACTGTTTTTATATGTGAATATGCTTATATTTTACAAAAGTTCTGCAATAGTAGTGTGTATTTTTACATTTTAGAAAGTCATTATGCTTTTGGGTAGTTTGGTAAGATATTTCCTCAACTTCGTGCATTTGGATACACAACAATAGAAAAACAAACAAAAATAAGTAATAGAAATTGATGCTGGAGAAACTGTTTATGTGTTAAGAATCCTCTTTGATCTTGCAAAGTATCTGACTTAGGTGTCTGCTACCCTGATTGTGGCTTACAACAAAATATAACTATATTCTATGGGATCTAACACACTCTTCGGACCTCTGTGAGTACCTGGTAACTGATACATGTGCAGGTAAACACTCAGATACAAATATTGATCTTTAAAAATAACTTGGAACTAAAAAGTGTAGCGATTTTACTGAAGAAACTAAATATAAAAAATAAAACAAAATCACATGCATACATTTTGAAAAATAATGACACTGTCCAATTAACTTTAAAAAAAGTTTGAACTAATTTGCAGTTTGTTGAAATATGAGCTCATAGAACAGTGGACTGCACCTTTTCATGAATAAATTAAAAGGTAATTGGACCACATCCTTAGTGTATGTAGATGTGAACTATGGTATATTGCAAAATACTTCTAGGACATTAAATCTGAGGGGGAAATCAGGACCTCAAATATCATACTGTGGAGTGCACGTTCGGCAGACCACTGAGACATATTTCCTACTAAATGTAATCAGGAATATTCATGGAAAATATACTAGGAAATGAAACAGAAATAACTGAAAGAGAAACAAATAGCAGTTCTCAGTAGAATGCAAATAGCAGAGAGTGTAGTGTGCTTATAGATACCATATAAATATATATGTGTATATATATATGTATATATAT
>NW_022196891.1:42637521-42666260 GCF_008632895.1 Mastomys coucha | reverse complement strand
ATATATATATATATATATATGAAAATTATCATGAATGAACAACCCACAAGAATATATCAAATTGAGTGATGGCACATCACAAAATTATAAAATTTTGTCTAAGTAGATCATATATATATGTATATATGTATGTACATATATATATATATGAGACCATATGTGTATATATATATGAGACCAATAACAAATGCTTTATTTAGCAATACATGCATTTCATAAAAGAAAAACTATCCTCACATGACATCCTAAAAACCCTGAAAACTGCTGACATCTAGAAGTTTTTTAAAGGCAGCAAATGATTTAAGGGCTATAGATACTTAAATTGATCATATAAAACTATAAAAATCTACAACTTATTTCAATCCATACTTTTTTGTATGTGGAATACTGAATCATTCTTAAATATGTTGGGCAGTTTTTAACTTAAACAGTGAATACATACAAACCAAAAAGGAATCTCAGCATTTAATAGTGCTTGCTGGTCTTTTAAAGGCCCCTGTTTGTTCCCAGTAAGCACACCCCAAGGCTTACAACCCCACGATGAGAGAATATGATGCCTCCTATACTCCTGAATCCTTCTTAACACACGTAGAAAACTCCTACCCACCCCCTTCAATCTACACACACACACACACACACACACACACACACACACACACACACACACACACAGATACATACTTATTAAATTATACTGAGCATCATTCTCTAAAACCAAGAAAGGAGTTATAAGAGAGCAACAACAACAAATCATTTCTCCAGGACTCCTTGATGTTCAGCATTTTCTATAAAGTCATACAAGATATAGGTGGAGAATAGATTTAGAACTCACAGTAAATTGCTTACATAGTATGCATAAGGACCTGGTCTTGACTCCAGAATATATTATGTGTTTGCTATGTATGTTTTGTGTATCCTTCTATGTACATATGTCTGTATGTATGCATGTGTGTATATGTGTGTATGTATTTATATATATGTATGTATGTGTGAATGTATGTGTGGGTGTATGTATGTGTCTTTCAACAAAATTCTTACTATTTATATAAGCTTATTAATAAAATAGTCACTGTTATTACAAACAGGTAAATTAGTATTTATCATTTCATATTTAAAGACATGAAAATATAATCATTGTATGAGGATGTATTTCAGTAGTAGAGCAATCACCTGGCAAGTGAGAGGCTAGAGGTTAAATTTAAGTGTCACAGAAATGAACAGCAGCAGCAACAACAACAAAAAAACCCTGTTAACCTTTTATTTAATACAAAGCTATGTGTATATATTCTACAAATGAACACAAAATGATGTGTAAATGTAATATTTTAATCATAAAATAATTTTAAAAAGCTTGATTTAATTTTTATTATTTTATTTATTCACATTTTAAATGTTATCCCCCTTCCCAGTCTCCTCTCACCCCATCCTCCTCTCCTTTGCTTCTAAGAGGATGATTGCCTAACCACCCACACATTCCTGTCTCACCTCTAGCACCCCCCTTTGCTGGGACAAAGATTCCACAGGACCAAGGACTACCTCTCCCATTGATTCTAGATAAGGCAGTCCTCTGCTACATATGTAGCAGGAGCCATGGACTAACTCATGTATGCTCTTTGTTTAGTGGTTTAATGTCTGGGAGCTCTGAGAGGTTCTTCCTGTGGGATTGCAACCCTGTCAACTGTAGGTTGCTGTTTTGTCCTATTAACAATGTCCTTTGCCTTACAGAATCTTTTCAGTTTCACAAGGTCCCATTTGTCAAATTTTGATCTTAGAACCTGACCCATTGGAATGTTAATGAAATTTTCTTCTGGGAAATGTGTTTTAGGCTCTTTCTCATTTACTCTTCTACTAGATTCAGCATTTCTGGTTTTATATGGAGGTCTTTGATATACCTGGACTTGAGCTTTGTTGAAAGTGACAAATATGTATCTATTTTCATTTTTCTACATACAGACTGCCAGTTATGAAAGCACCATTTGTTGAAAATGCTTTCTTTTTCCACTGTAAGTTTTTGGCTTCTTTTTCAAAGATCAAATGTGGATTCATTTCTATGTCTTTAATTGTATTCCATTGACCTATCAATCTATGTCTGTACCAATATCATATAGTTTGTATAACCATAGTTCTGTAGCATTACTTGAGGTCAGAGATGGTGATTCTTCCAGAAGTTCTTTTATTGTTGAGAACTGTTTTCAGTCTCCTGTTTTTGGTTTTGTTTTTGTTTTTTATCTAATACCAGATGAAGTTGAGACATGCTCTTACTATTTCTGTGAAGACTTGAGTTGTAATTTTGATGAAGATTTTATTGAATCTGTAGATTGCTTTTGATAAGTTGTCCATTTTTACTATGTTATTCCTCCTGATTCATGAGCATGGAAGATATTTCCATCTTCTCACGTCTTCTTCATTTTTTTCTTCAGAGACTTGAAGTTCTTTTCATGAAGATATTTCACTTACTTGGTTAGAGTTACAAAAAGATATTTTATATTTTGTGAGTATTGTGAAGGGTATTGCTTCCCTAATTTTTAATCTCAGCCAATTTGTCCTTTGGAGAGGAAGGCTACTGATTCTTTTTTTTTTTAATTAATTTTATATCTAGCCACTTTGCTGAAGTTATTTAACAGGTTAAAGAGTTATCTTGTAGAATTTTAGGGGTCACTTATGTATACTATCATATCATCATCAAATAGCGAATCCTTGCCTTCTTTCTAAATTGTATCCCTTTGATTTCCTTTTGTTGTTTACTCTAGCTAGAAATTCGAGTACTATATTGAATAAATAGCTAGAGAGTTGGCAGCCTTCTCTAGTCCTTGGTTTTAGTAAAATTGCTTCAAGTTTCTCTCCACTTAATTTAATGTTGGTTGTTGGTTGGCTGTATACTCCTTTCATTATTTTATGGTATGTATCTTGAATTCTTTATTTCCCAAGTCTTTTAATATGAAGGGGTGTTGTATTTTTTCAATGGCTTTTTCAGCATCTAATGAGAGGATTATAGTTTTTTTTCTTTGAGTTTGCTTACATAGTGGGTTACATTGTTGAATTTCTGCATATTGAACCACTCCTACAATCCTGGGATGAAGTCTACTTGATCAAGTTGAATAATCATCTTGATGTGTTCTTAGATTCGAAAATTTTACTGAGTATTTTTGCATCAATACTCATAAGTGAAATTGGTCTGAAATTCTCTTTCTTTTTTTGGATCTTCATGTGGTTTAGGTATTAGAGTAATTGTGGCTTTATAGAACAAATTAGGTAGTATTCCTTTTTTTCCTCTTTCATGGAATAGTTTGAGAAGTATTGGTCTTTGGTCTACATTGAAGATCTAATAGAATTGTGCATTAAAACTATCTGTCCTTGGCCTTTCGTTGGTTGGGAAACTTTTACTGACTGCTTCTATTTCCTTAGTAGTCCTTAAGCTGTTAAATAGTTTATCTGGTCCTGATTCAACTTTGGTACCTGATATCTATCTAGCAAATCATCCATTTCATCTACATTTTCCAGTTTTGTTGAGTGTAGGATTTTGTAGTAGGATCTGATGATTTTTTGAATTTCTTCATTTTTTTTTTACATCTTATCTCCCCTTTTATTTCTGAGTATTTTTTAATTTGGATGCTGTCTCTATGCCCTTTAGTTAGTTTGGAAAGGGTTTATCTATATAGTATATTTTCTCAAAAACAAAACAAACAAACAAAAACAAACAGACAAAACAGCTCTTCGTTTTGTTGATCCTTTGTATAATTACCATTGTTTTTAATTGGTTGGTTTAATCCCTGAATTTGGGTATTTCCTGCCATCTAATCCTCTTGGTGGTTTTTTGTTTGGTTGTTTTTTTTTCTTCTTCCTATGTTCTACAGCTTTCAGATGTGCTGCTAATTTGGTAGTGTAGGATCTCTCCAATTCCTTTCTAAAGGTATTCATTGCTATGAATTTTCCTCTTAGCACTGCTTTCATTGTTGTAGCACAAAGTGGCTGCCTCTTTGTAAACACTAGGAGCCATGCAATTGCAAAAGTATCTCCTGCAGGAGGACCTTACTGAGAACTGCCTGTGACACCAGCATTCTTGCAAGAATTGAGGATTGCCTGAGAGAACAAGGATTGGTAGTGCAAATACAGCCAGCCAATCAGAAATTTTTGTTTAGAATAGATACTGTCTTGGGACCAATGGGGGCATGGTTGGAGGTTATTTAAGAAGCTTGCAGCAGTCCTCAGATGAGCTTGCTACAATATTTCTCTCCTGCTCCTGAGTCTGTGTCATTGATTGCACCAACTCAACAAGTAGGGTTGGGCTGAGAGCTGTCCAGGGCACAGGGAACATATTGTGTACCATAAGCTTGGGTATGTTGTGCCTCTATTTTCATTAAATTCTAAAAAGTCTTTAATTTCATTCTTTATTTCATCCCTGACCAAATTATTATTGAATAGAGACTTATTCAGTTTCCTTGGGCATGGGGGTTTTCTGTTGTTTAAATTGTTACTGAAGTCTAGCCTTAGTCTGTGGTGATCTGATAAGGTGCATGGGATCATTTCCATCTTATTGTATCTGTTAAGGTCTGTTTGGTGGTCAATTATATGGTGATTTTTGGAGAAGATACCATGAGGTGCTGACAAGAATATATATTCTTTTGTTTTAGGGTGACATGTCCTGTAGATAGCTGTTTAGTCCACTTGGTTCATAACATCTGAGAGTTTCACTGTGTCTCAGTTTAGTTTCTAGTTCTATAATCTGTCCATTGGTGAGAGAAGGGTGTTGAAGTCTCCCAGTATTATTGTGTGAGGTTCAATATGTGTTTTGAGATTTAGTAACATTTATTTTACAGATGTTGGTGATTATGTTCTTGCACTTGTCTCTGCCATCTGGCTATATCTGGTGTTAACTACCCTGGGTTGTCTCTAACAATAGATTCTCTCTCATGTGAGTCTACTTATGATGGACAATCTTGAGTCAGGCTGGCTCTGGGTGTTGGCTGTAGGAGCATGGTAGGCTGTAACACACGATTTGTCCCTGGGTGTAGTTGTGTTCTAGAAGTAAGATGCATCTCCAGCAGGGTAGATAGATAGGTCCTGCATATGTTGGACCCAGTGGGGTTACCAGTTAGGGCAGATTTTGGGTTAGCAGGAGAAATCTCAACTGTGAGTCTGGTTATGAAGGCCCTCCTGGGAGTCAAGCTATCTCTGGGTGTGAGAGAGGGTCTGGAACTTCCAATCAGCCCCAGGCAGAATTGTTGGCTTGAGTTGATTTTATTAAATTTGTTATAACTTATCATGTATGTATACAATAGAACACTTTCCAGTAGAGTTAAAATTACACTTTATGTTAAATTATTGGACCCAAGTATAAAAATCTTGTAATATCCTCATTCCACAAAACGTGTACATTTTCATTTAGGTAAATTTGCTACTTAAAGAAGCTGCTTGTAGATATAGAGCAAGAATAAGAATTTCAGCACTTTACAGACTTCATTAATTCCGTGACTAATTAGTCAAATCCTTTAAGCAAGCTCTAGGACTCTGCATCAAAGCATAGATCAAAGCCATGTGTAGAACACATTACATAACCTTAATTAAGCAAGTTGAACCCATGAAATAACAGTGTATTGTACAAATAGTTTCATTAGTTTGAGAACAAAAACATGCCAGTCCTGAAGATATAAAAATGTATGTTTTGATAATTTTTAAATTACATTACAGTAAAAATTTTCAAAGAAGAATCATGAATACCAACAGGTAAAACAATGAAATATGTTGTTTCATTGATTTCTTTCCTTTGATTTTTGAAAATTAACAGACTTTACATTTTAAATGTTTTTAAATCATAATCAAATAGAAAGTACAGAGACTTCCTAAGTGTTACTTCAGTTTCCCATCTATTAACATATCATTTAGAGTGACAACTTAATAGCTTTCCAAAACTCATTTTTAATGATTTATAAACAAATATTAGTACATCATTAACAGGAAAATTCCATAGTTTTGGCTTAGGACTTGCCCTTCATACACAACATCCTATGTTATATGATGTGTGTCTAGTAGCAAATATTGCATCACTGAATAATTATATATAATACCTTCATTGCTCCCCATTATACTGCATAGCCCTCCATTACTTCTATCCCAAACCTTCAGCTATTTTATTATATCTCTCTGATGATATGTGATAATGTATATTAAATATTAATTATTTACATAGATTGCTTAATAGGATGCTAAAATTTATTTTTATTTTGTTAAGTATTCTATCTTTTTATTATTAATTTGAGAAATATTAGTATTTGCACATTAAACTTTTTCCTATTATTTATTTAATTGTTTCTTTGGGTGATTATAATAAAGTAATATGTTAGTCCTTTGAAGTTAAATACTTGGCAGATTTAACCCTGGGCTCTGATTTTTCTTTACTCTTTTCATAAACATATTTTGAAGAACAAATTCTCAATTTAGTCTTTCAACAATTTATTGAATATTTTCTGTAAAATTTAAAAATTATATCTATGCATGGACAATGGAGGAGATGTGGATAAACTGTGCTGTAGAAAGGCTAGAAGAAGATTTCCAGTTCACTGAAGCTAGAGTTACAAGTGCTGAGAGATAAACTCAGGTCTTCTGCATGAGCAGTATGTGTTCCTAAATGTTAAGCTACTTTCTTGGCCATGTGGAAATTTTAGTTTAAAGAGCAGTTTATGTATTATTACTATTCATTATTACTGTATTTTATTTGTGTATATACAAAATTATATATAAATGCTTAATTGAAATAGAATATTATTACTATTTATTTCAGATACATGGTTTCTGAATCTTGGGTGCAACTGAGATGCCATCCATCATCACCTGTCTGTGGTGATGCCTTCCCTACCACCATGGGCATCTACTCACTTGGAATTTTAAGACAACATAAACCAATAAATTGCTTGTAATATCCTATTACAGCAACAGAAAGGTAGCTGATACATTATCACCATTTCAATCTAAATATTACAAAAAGTGTCAATATTAAATTATATTACAGTTAAAAGTTCAAGATGAATATAAAACAACATTTTATAACACCCAAAGATGACAATGAAAAAGCTGGTGTTTGTGTTTAAATTTTAAGGAGTGAGTTCTGTGGGATTTCACTCTTGGTTATTATGTGTTAAAAGTTTTAGAGGCTTTGAATTCCTTAAAGGGATCCATCTATGGCTGATTGTATTAATGTCACTGACTGACTGACTGATAAGACAGAAAGCTGATAAGACAAAAACCTTACATTCTGAGATTTAGTTATAATCATGCTTAGTATTTTAAGGAGGTCAGGTTGACATAGGTTTTGGTTTTTAGACTTCTAGTTTATGTAAAAATGGTCTCCAGTTTTAAAAGGACTTTGTGTGCATCTTATCACATACACAATATTTTACAAAATCTTAATAGAGTCATAAGTACATATTTGGTTTTTATTCTGAGACCTTAAATGTCATGGCTCTGGTTATCATGTTCTGGGCATTTCTGTTAGCATGTATGACTTGTAAATCCATGATTACCTTTTTCTCTATCTCTGGAAAGATATTGTGCTAGGAAGTGAAACTAAAGTACATAATTAACGATGGAATGTACTTTTTCAGCACATGCCATGTAGGTACCTCGACCAATACAGTAGCCAAGAAAATTGGAGTAAACTTAGCAAATGAGTAAGTGGCACATGAGATATTTTCCTACCATAAAATGCATATTATTGAGAAAGAGCTTGAAAATAAATTTGTGATTCCGGGATAAAATTCTGGGTACTAATTAGAAATGAGAATTATATAACTTTTAAAAAAGCCATACCAGGTGACTTATAAAAAGCACAATCCACACAATGCTTAGTCTAAATCCAACTCTATCTCTTTGTATTTTACATAGTAAATAGATTTAAGTTGTCTTGAGTTTGCCCACCTTTTTCACTTATATTTGTTATCTGATGGTTCAAAGGCAGCAGTTTTATGCTAAGAAATCAAGACAAACAATGTTGAAGATGCAAAATTCAAAAAAAACAATCAAATGCTAGGGTGTTGGAAAAACTTTAGCAATCACCTTTTCAGAAACAAAATGATAGAAAGAGAATTTTGAAGTGCGTGGTGATGTTTTGCAGGACAAATAATTACATTTGAACTAATTCAATCTACTATAATTCAGGGACTGAAAAATATTTCTCAAGCAAAATCTTGAAAACATGCACATTTCTGCATACACATTTGTGAATACTGAAGAAAGAAAACATGGAATTGTTCAGTAATACAAGGCAGCTTACTTCGGAAAGGAATAGCAGTTATCAGAATATCAGTGTTTGTACCATTACATTTATTATCAAGTTTCAAAGTGGAAATCAATTAAAATGCAATGCCTATGTATTAGCTTTAAAAAACAACATTTATAAGATCATAGTCTTTCATAATGAGCAATATGCAAACTGAAATGTCCCAAAGAGAGTATTATATAATATTATATACTGCACAATACACAGCTGTTCATAGAGAAAGTTGTCTTCTTTCAAAGTTATCTCTTTTTCCTTATCCTTGTAAGGTAAGGACAAAAATAGCCTGCACCTTTCTTCACAGAAACCCAGAAACAAACATACTAGTTGGATAAGTGAATGAGATTGGTTAACATGCTGTTGTGAAAGCATGTGTACAACTGTCTCATGAAAAGATGTTTTAGCACATCAGAGAAAACTCACAATGATATATAAGAATTTAATCTGCAGTTATGAGAGTTTAGTTAATAGAACTGCAATGTATCAATTACTAGATATTCATTCAAGTTGTGTATGTATGCTTGTTTTTTGTTTTAAAACTTTGGGATCACTGATTTTATTTTTTCCATTTAACAAACTCAGATTACTTTGCTTGTACAGTATGATCTAAATATAATTTTCCCTCTTCCTACTCCTCCCATGTCCTCCCCACCTCTTCTCCCTTCTACATCCACTTCCTTTCTATATCTCACTAGAAAAAAAAAAAGTATTCTAAAATTTAACGATTATGATTGCTTTCTTCTCCCTTCCAAGTAGGATTGAGGCATCCTCACTTGGGCTCTTTGGCTCGTTAAGCTTCTTGATTTGGATAGTATCCTGGGTATTCTGTCCTTTTTAGCTAATATCTACTTTTTAGTAAGTACATACCATGCATGTCCTTTGAGTCTGAGTTACATCACTCAGGATGATATTTTCTAGTTCCATCCATTTGCCTGCAAAACTCAGGATGTCCTTGTTCTTAAGATATGAGTAGTATTATAGTGTATAAATGAACCATAATTTATGTATATTTTCTTCTGTTGTAGGACATCTGGGTTGTCTCCAGCTTTTGGCTATCACAAACAGGGCCGCTATGAACATAGTGAAACACTTGACCCTGTGGCATGGTGGGGCATCTTTTGGGTATATTCACAAAAGTGGTATTCAGGTAGATCTAATTCCAATTTTCTGAGAAACTTCCAGATTGATTTCCAGATTTGTTGTACCAGTTTGAGATCCCACCTGCAATGGAGGAGTGTTCATCTTTCTCCATATCCTAGTCAATATGTACTGTCACCAGATTTATTGATCTTAACCATTGTGATTGGTGTAATGTAAAATCTCAAGGTCATTTTGACTAGCATTTCCCTGATCACTAAGGACTTTGAATCTTTCTTGAAGTGCTTCTCAGCCCTTTGAGATTTCTGTGTTTAGTCCTATACCCCATTATTTGATTGGGTTGTTCGGGCTTTTGGTGCTTACCTCTTAAGTTCTTTATATATTTTGGATATTAACCTTCCATCAGATGTTGGGTTAGTGAAGACTCTTTTCCCAATCTGTAGGTTGCCAATTTGTCCCATTGGCTATGTCATTTGCCTTACAGAAATTTTCCAGTTTCATGAGGTCCCATTTATCAATTCTTGACCTTAGAGCATGAGCCATAGGATCTCTGTTCATGATATTTCCCCCTGTGCCAGTGCTTTCAAGGCTCTTTCCCACTTTTTCTTCTACTAGATTTAATGTATCTGGTTTTATGTTGAGGCCCTTGATCCACCTTGATCCACTTGAGCTTTGTGCAAGGTGACACAGATGGATCTATTTTCATTTTTTTTTCTACTTACCAACTGCCAGATTGACCAGAACCATTTATTGAAAATGCTTTCTGTTTTCCATTGTATATTTTTGGCTTTTTGTGATTTTATTTTTGGGTCTTCAATTCTAAGTCTGTCTCTGTACTAATACTATGCTGTCGTTTTCACTATTGATCTGTAGTGTAACTCGATGTCAGTGATGGTGATTCCCCCAGAAATTCTCTTATTGGTAAGAATTATTTTCACTATTTTGTTTTTTTTTTTCCAGATGAAGTTGAGAATTGCTCTTTCCATGTCTTTGAAGAATTGTGTTTGAATTTGGATAGGGATTGTGTTGAATCTTTAGACTACTTTTGGTAGGATTGCCATTTTGACTATTTTAATTCTACCAACCCATGTGCCTGGGAGATCTCTCCCAATGAGAGAGGTGACAGGGATGGGAACAGGGGAACATGATCAGGTATAAGGGTATGAGTGGGTACAGGACTGAAGCCATGAGGGCCAGAAGGAAGAATGGAAACAGGCAACCTCTAGAGGTAGGAAGTAGGGGACCCTATAGAATGTGTCAGAGACCTGGGAGATGAGAGACTTTCAGGACTCAAAGGGAGGGACCTTTGAGTGAAATGCCCTACAGTGGGCACAGAGAACTTGTAGAGTCCATCTCCAGTAGAAAGAAAGGGCATCAAGTAGAAGGATGGATTGCTATCCCACAGTCAAAAATTCTGACACAGAATTGTTCCTGCCTAAAAGAACTCCAGAGTCAAAAATGGAAAAGAGACTGAGGGAAAGACGGTCTAGTGACCAGCTCAAATTGGGACCCATCCTAAGGGGACGCCCCAAGCCTGACATTATTACTGATGCTATGGTGTACTTACAGAGAGAAATTTAGCATGGCTGCCTTCTGCGAGCCCCAACAAGCAATTGAAATACTTAGATGTAGGTACTTACACCCAACCAATGGAAATAAGCTGGGGACCTCTTTGGTTGTATTAGCAAAAAGCTGGAAGAAGAAGAGGAGGAGGGAGACTACATAGGAAGACCAACATTCTTAACTATCCTGGACTTCAGAGATCTCTCAGATACTGAGCCACCAACCAGATAGCTTACACCAGCTGATAAGAAGCCCTTGATACATATATAGCAGAGCACTGTAAGGTCTGGCTCCAATGAAAGAAGAACCACCTATCAATCAAGAGACTTCAGGTCCCAGGTAGTGGTGATTTCTAGTAGTGAGGGGTTGTGGAGTGGAGTCATTCTCTTGGAGATGAGAGAGGAAGAATGGGATGAAGAACATTCAGAGTGCAGACCAGGAGGGGGATAAGGACTGGACTGTAAAAAATAATAAAGAATAAAAAAGTTAATAACTAAAGAAAAGAATGTAGCTGGGCAGGGTGTTGCACACCTTTAATCCCAGCACTTGGGAGGCAGAGGCAGGTGGATTTCTGAATTTGAGGCTAGCCTGGTCTACAGAGTGAGTTCCAGGACAGCCAGGGCTACACAGAGAAACCCTATCATGAAGAAACAAAAAAATAAACAAACAAAAAACCAAAAAGAAAAAGTAAGATAAAGTACATAAATCAAAAAAGAATACCATCATATTGAAGGTTGTACAAGTCAAGAAAGCCTGAAAATAAAAAAAAAGCCCAAGAGAAGGCACAAGAATCAGAAATCCACTTGTTCACATACATAGGCAGTCCATAAATGTATTACCTGAAAAGCTATACTATAAATGTAGATTGTCAGAAGCTAGGAACATCTCTGATGTCCCTCAACTGAAGAATGGAAAAAAATGTTCATTTATACAATGGGAAAACACTCAACTATTAAGAATAAAGCTGTGAAGAACATAGTTGAGCAAGTGTTTTTGTGGTATGGTGGAGCATCTTTTGTTATATACATACTAGTGGTATAGCTGGGTCTTAAAGTAGAACTATTCCTAATCTTAGAATGGGGCTGGTAATTAGGTATAGGGAGAAATGGGGATAAAGGGCCAGGAGAGTGAATGAAAATTGATGGCTGAAGGTGGGTATCTCCAGAAAGAGCTAGGTACATGGGATATGGGTGACTTCCAAGATTCTATAAGGGTGACTATCTGAGACATTTAGCAGGGTATATGAAGCATAAAGTGGTCAACTCTTGTACCCTGTTAAGAATCTCAGTGAAAGGATAAGGACAGTGAACCATCCAAAATCCTTTGACTCCAAAATTGTCCTGTCTAAAGGAGTGTAGAGCAAAGATAGAACAGAGACTGTGGGAATGGCCAAACATTGACAGGCCCAACTTGAAACCCATCCCATGACCAAGTACCAATCCCTGACACTAGTAATGGTAGTTTGTTGTACTTTCTGATAGCCTAGCATAGCTGTGCTCTGAGAGGCTCCACCCAGCAGCTGACTGAAACAGATGCAGTTCAGGACTGCCTGCACCTCTATTCTTAAAGGATCTAAATCCATTTTCTGTCCTTTTTTGGGCACTTCCATGCACATACACTTCCAGGTGCAGGAACAAAAAGACAAATATCCATATGCATAGAAACAAAACAGATCTTCCCATAATATAGTTATAAGCAAGTGAAACATCTTCAGAGGGTTTGCTTTTGCTTATTCTCATGAGAACTTCTTGACTTTCAAAATGAATGTATTCTTTCAAAGCAGTATTTTATTTAAAAATTGGGCTCTCTGCCCCTTCCAGCAAGCAGAGAGCTTGCCTTCAGGGAATGCTCCAACCCAGAGACACAGGAGGAGATACTCCAGATTCACTGCCCTCTCTGCCCCTTCCCTGCAAGCAGAGAGCTTGCCTTCGGGGAGTGCTCCAACCCAGAGACTCAGGTGAGATCTCCATTTTCTCACCAGTGACCTTCTAAGGCTGGACCAGCCAGGAGGCAGAGGTCTCAGAAGTGCCAGGGCAGCCAGCACAGGATCCTTTCTACCTCTTTCTTCACCTAGGAGGAGGTATTGCAGATCCACAGCCCTCTCTGTCCCTTACCTGCAAGTGGAGAGCCTGTTCCAGGGTTTGTTTTGACCCCAGGACTCAGGAAGGATGACTGATCCACAGCCTAGTGCACACAGGTCTTACCTGAGGAGAGCTGATCTCCCAGAAGTGCTGATACAGGCTTACAGACCCACAGGAGGAACAAGCTCCAGCCAGAGATATCAAGAACATCTAACACCAGAGATCAATAGATGGCAAAAAGAAAATGAAAGAATCTTACCAAAAGAAACCAAGACTACTTGGCTTCATCAGAACCTAGTACTCCCATCACAGCAGGTCCTGGCTATCCCAAAACACCAGAAATGCAAGATTTAGATGTAAATATCATATCTCACAATGATGATAGAGGAATTTAAGAAGAGCATGAATAACTCCCTTAAAGAAATACAGGAGAACACAGGTAAAGAGGTTCAAGCACTTAAAGAGGAAACACAAAAAAACCCTTAAAGAATTACAGGAGTACACAAGTAAACAAGTAGAAGCCCTTAAAGAAGAAACACAAAAATCCCTTAAAGAATTACAGGAAAGCACAACCAAACAGGTCAAGGAACGGAACAAAACCATCCAGGATCTAAAAATGGAAGTAGAAACAATAAAGAAATCACAAAGAGAGACAACTCTGGAGATAGAAATCCCAGGAAAGAAGTCAGGAACCATAGATGCAAGCATCACCAACAGAATACAAGAGATAGAAGAGAGAATCTCAGGTGTAGAAGATACCATAGAAAACATTGACACAACAGTCAGAGAAAAACAAAATGCAAAAAGTTCCTAACCCAAAACATCCAGGAAATCCAGGACACAATGAGAAGACCAAACCTAAGGATAATAGGTATAGAAGAGAGTGAAGACTTCCAAATTAAAGGGCCAATAAATATCTTCAACAAAATTATAGAAGAAAACTTCCCTAACCTAAAGAAGAGATACCCATGAACATACAAGAAGCCTATAGAACTCCAAATAGACTGGATCAGAAAAGAAATTCCTCCTGCCACATAATAGTCAAAACACCAAATGCATAAAACAAAGAAAGAATATTAAAAGCAGTGAGGGAAAAAGGTCAAGGAACATATAAAGGCAGGCCTATCAGAATTACACCAAACTTTTTGCCAGACACTATGAAAGTCAGATGATCCCGCTTTGATGACACAGACCTTAAGAGAATACAAATGCCAGCCAAGGGTATGATACCCAGCAAAACTCTCAATTACCATAGATAGAGAATCCAAAGTATTCTATGACAAAACCAAATTTACACAATATATTTCCACAAATCCATCCTTTCAAAGGGTAATAAATGGAAAGCTCCAACAGAAGGAGGAAAAATACATCCTAGAAAAAGCAAAAAAGTAATTTTACAACAAAATTAAAAGAATATAGGTACATGAACAGAATTCCAACCCTAACAACAAAAATAACCGGAAGCAACAATTAACTTTCCTTAATACCTATTAATATCAATGCACTAAATTCCCCAATAAAAAGACATAGACTATCAGACTGGGTACATAATCAGGACCCAACATTTTATTGCATACAGGAAACAAACCTGAGTGACAAAGACAGACACTACCTCAGAATAAAAGGATGGAGAACAATTCTCCAAGCCAACGGTTCCAAGAAAAATGCTGGAATAGCCATTCTAATATTGAACAAAATCTAATTTTACCCTAAAGTGATCAAAAAAGATAAGGAGGGACCCTTCATATACATCAAAGATATGATCTATCAAGAGGAATTTTCAATTCTGTACCTCTATGCTCCAAATGCAAGGGCATCTATATTCATACAAGAAACTTTACTAAAGCTCAAAGCACACATTGCACCACATACAATAATAGTGGGAGATTTCAACACCCCACTCTCTGCAAAGGACAGATCATATAAACAGAAACTAAACAAAGCCACAGTAAGACTAAGAGAAGTTATGAAACAGATGGATTTAAAAGATATCTATAGAACTTTTTATCCTAAAACAAAAGGCTATACCTTCTTCTAAGCACCTCATGTTACCTTCTCCAAAATTGACCATATAATTGGTCACAGATCAGGCCTCAACAGATACAAGAAGATTGAAATAATTCCTTGCATCCTATCAGATCACCGTGGACTAAGGCTCTTCCTCAACAACAACATAAACAATAGAATGCCCCCACACACGTGGAAGAACAACAACAATCTAATCAATGATAACTTGGTCAAGGAAGAAATAAAGAAAGAAATTAAAGACTTTCTAGAGTTTAATAAAAATGAAGCAACAACATACCCAAACTTATGGGACACAATGAAAGCAGTCCTAAGAGGAAAACTCATAGCTTTAAGTGCCTACAAAAAGAAACTGGAGAGAGTATATACCAGCAATTTGACCGCATATCTGAAAGCTCTAGAACAAAAAGAAGCAAATTCACCCAGGAGGAGTTGAAGGCACGAAAGAATTAAACTCAGGGCTAAAATCAACCAAAAAGGAACAAGACGAACTATACAAAGGATCAACCAAACCAAGAGATGGTTCTTTGAGAAATTCAACAAAATAGATAAACCTTTAGCCTGACTAACTAGAGGGCACAGAGATAGTTTCCTAATTAACAAGAACAGAAATGAAAAGGGAGACATAACAACAGATACTGAGGAAATACATGAGAAAAATCATGAGAGCCTACTACAAAAGCCTATACTCAAAAAACTGGAAAACCTGGATGAAATGGACAATTTTCTAAACAGATGCCAGGTACCAAAATTAAATCAAGATCAGATCAATGATCTAAAAATTACCATATCTGCTAATGAAATAGAAACAGTCATTAATAGTCTCCAACCAAAAAAAGCCCACAACCAGATTGGTTTAGTGTAGAGTTTTATCAGACCTTCAAAGAAGACCTAATACCAATACTACTCAAACTATTCCACAAAATAGAAATGGAAGGTACTCTACCCAATTTATTCCACAAAGCCACAATTACTCTTATACCTAAACCACACAAAGACCTAACAAAGAAAGAAAACTTCAGACCAATTTCCCTTATGACTATCGATGAAAAAATACTCAATAAAATTCTTGCAAACCAAATCCAAGACACATCAAAATGATCATCTATCATGATCAAGTAGGCTTCATCCCAGGGATGCAGAGATGGTTCAATATTTGAAAAATCCATCAACGTAATTCACTATATAAACAAACTCAAAGAAAAAAACATATGATCATCTCATTAGATGCTGAGAAAACATTTGACAAAATCCAACATCCCTTCATGATAAAAGTTTTGGAAAGATCAGGAATTCATGGCTCATATTTAAACATAGTAAAAGCAATATACAGAAAATGACTAGCCAACATCAAACTAAATACAGAGAAACTTGAAGCAATCCCAGCAATATCAGGGACTAGACAAGGCTGCCCACTCTCTCACTACTTATTCAATATTGTACTTGAAGTCCTAACCAGAGTAATTCGGCAACAAAAGGAGATCAAAGGGATACAAATTGGAAAGGAAGAAGTCAAATTATCACTATTTGCTGATGATATGATAGTATACTTAAGTGACCCCAAAAATTCCACCAGAGAGCTCCTAAACCTGATAAACAACTTTAGCAAGGTAGCTGGATATAAAATTAACTCAAGCAAATCAGTGGCCTTCCTCTGCACAAAAGATAATCAGGTTGAGAAAGAAATTAGGGAAACAACATCCTTCACAATAGCTACAAATAATATAAAATGCCTTGGTGTGACTCTGACTAAGCAAGTAAAAGATCTGTTTGACAAAAACTTCAAGTCTCTGAAGAAGGAAATTGAAGATCTCAGAAGATGGAAAGATCTCCCATGCTCATGTATTGGAGGGATTAATAATAGTAAAAATGGCCATCTTGCCAAAAGCAATCTACAGATTCAATGCATTCCCCATCAAAATTCCAACTCAATTCTTCACAGACTTAGGAAGAGCAATTTGTAAATTCATCTGGAATAAGAAAAAAACCAGGATAGCCAAAACAATTCTCAACAATAAAGGAACCTCTGGAGGAATCACCATCCTGGACCTTAAGCTGTACTAGAAAGCAATTGTGATTAAAAAAAAAAAAAAACGCATGGTATTGGTACAGTACAGACAGGCAGGTAGATCAGTGGAATAGTATTGAAGACCCAGAAATGAACCCACAAACCTATGGCCACTGGGCCTTTGACGAAGGAACTAAAACCATCCAGTTAAAAAAATACAGTATTTTCAACAAATGGTGCTGGCTCAACTGGCATTTAGCATGTAGAAGAAGGCAAATTGATTCATTTTTATCTCCTTTTACAAAACTCAAGTCCAAGTGAATCAAGGACCTCCACATTAAACAAGATACACTCAAACTAATAGAAAAGAAAGTGGGGAAGAGCCTCAATCACATAGGCACAAGGGAAAATTTCCTAAACAGAACACCAATAGATTGATTATGCTCTAAGATCAAGAATACACAAATGGGACTTCATAAAATTGCAAAGGTTCCATAAGGCAAAAGACACTGTCAATAGGACAAAATGGCAACCAACAGATTAGGAAAAGATCTTTACCAATCCTATATCTGATAGAGGGCTAATATCCAATATATATGAAGAACACAAGAAGTTAGATTCCAGAGAACCAAGTAACCTTATTAAAAAATGGGGTACAGAGCTAAACAAAGAATTCTCAACTGATGGATACCAAATGGCTGAGAACCACCTAAAGACATGTTCAACATCCTTAGTCATCAAGAAAATGCAAATCAAAACAACCCTGAGATTCTACCTCACACCAGTCAGAATGGCTAGAATAAAAAACTCAGGTGACAGCAGATGCTCGTGAGGTTATGGAGAAAGGAACACTACTTCATTGTTGGTGGAATTGCAAGTTGGTACAACCACTCTAGAAATCAGTTTGGTGGTTCCTCTGGAAATTGGACATATTACTACCAGGGGACCCAGCTATACTACTCCTGGGCATATACCCAGAAGACACTTCAACATATAATAAGGACTCATGCTCCACTATAGTCATAGCAGTTTAATTTATAATAGCCAGAAACTGGAAACAACCCAGATGTCCCTCAATAGAGAATGGATACAGAAAATTGGTATATCTACACAATGTAGTACTAATCGGCGATTAAAAACAATGAATTTGTGAAATTCTTGGGGAAATGGATGGATCTGGAGAATATCATCCTGAGTGAGGTAACCCAATTACAAAAGAACACACATGGTATGCATTCTCTGATAAGTGGATATTAGCCCAGAAGATTGGAATACACAAAGTACAAACCACATGAAATTCAAGAAGAAGGAAGACCAAAGTCTGGATATCATGTTCCTTCTTAAAAGAGGGAAAAAAATACCCATGGAAGGAGTTGTGAAGACTAATTGTGGAGCAGAGACTAGCAGAAGGACAATTCAGTGACTGCTCCAACTGGGAATCCTCCCATATTCAATCATGAAATCTAGACACTATTGTGGATGCCAGCAAGTGCTGGGTGACAGGAGCCTGATATAGCTGTCTCCTGAGAGACTCTGACAGTACCTAACAAATACAGAAGTAGAGACTCAAAGCCTTTTATTGGACTGAGTACAGGGTCCCCAATGAAGGAGCTAGAGAAACGATCCAAGGAGCTGAAGGGTTTGCAGCCCCTTAGGACAAACAACAATATGAACTAACTAGTATCCTCAGAGCTCCCATGGACTAAAACTCCAACCCAAGAGTACACATGGGGGGACTCATGGCTCCAGCAGCATGTGTATAGCAGAGGATGGTCAAGTCAGTCATCAATGGGAGGAGAGGACCTTGGCCCTATGAAGGTTCTATGACCCTGTAGGGGAATGCCAGGGCCAGTAAGTAGAAGAGGGTGGTATCGTGAGCAGGGGAAGGGGGAGGAAACAGGGGATTGTTTTTTTTTAATTTAATTTAATTTAATTTAATTTAATTTAATTTAATTTAATTTTTGGAGGAGAAACTGGGAAAGGACATATTGTAAATAAAGAAAGCACCTAATAAAAAATAGAAAAATTGAAAAAGCATTAATTATTATTAATATATTTTTCAATTAGTGAATTTTTTAGTGTTTATTTAGATTTCTCACACAGCATTGTAATTATTACATTATCATTTTTCTGTATATTCCAAGCCTTTTATCCAGACCTGAACATCATAATGAGTTAGGCAATCTGAAACCCCCTCCCCCCCACACACACATGTACACATACACTTACATATACATGTATGTACTCACACATGAATGTAGGTAAAAGAAGTCCTACTCATAGAATCTGAATCACTTGATATAGTCAGTGCATAGAAATCTGTTTTCAACTTACTAGAAAATAGTCTTCCACAGATTGTAAGTTTAAATACCTGTCTTAATATATACTGTACATAGCAATGAGAATTTTTTAAAGTCCATCTTCACTTTCTTTGCATCATGGTAATTATATGGGTACACATTGTAACTCAAATGGCTAGACTCATCACCAATTTTCGCATAGTCTACTATAAAATATTCAAGGACGATTTTTCACTTCTACCTTGCTTTAGATATTGTTTCCATAAAATATATGTGGCATCATTACAAATAATACTATATAACTCAGATTTTTTTCTTTGTTGTCAATGCCTAAATAATAGCTGAGCTATAAAATTCCCATTTTCTTTAAGTCAGTTATGAAATAATTGTAATTTTATGTAGAGCATCTAACTAGAGTGCATTCAATTTTCTTTCAATTTATTTTTGTGTGTATGTATGAGGTGAAATAAGACTTCATGTTGTGGAGAGCGGGAGAGGCATTTGCCATGACAAGATGGCGCCTACTTCCGCTGTAACTCCTGGTAAACAACTGTTTGTGCATGTGCGTAGAGAACTGTTTGCGCATGTGCTTAGAATGAAAAGACTCCGTCACGGCCCATCCCGGGGCGTCACATGGGGTAATGAGCGAACAGCCAATCATGGGCAGAAACTCTGCGCTGTGTGCGGACACGCCACACTGTGGTGTATATAAGCAGTGCAGATTATTGGCTCGACCCTTTTTTCCCTCTGGAAGGGGCAGTAAACGTTGTTGCAGAAGGATCCTAGTGTCTGTGTGTCTTCTTCCCGGTGAGATGACTGCGTGGGCCACATCATGTCATGTTCCAGTTTGGTCTTTTATTAAATTGCTTCAAATCCCCAATTGTCTTGCCTTTATATTCTGTGTACTGGGTTTATAGATATGCAACACCAAGCTCCATATCTTGTACAACAGTGTTTGAGACATGACATAATGTTGTCCCTGCATTTCCTCAAACTCAGATTATGATATTCTCCTGTCTCACATAGAGATTTTCTAAATTCAGTATCAGCTATAGTGACTTTTTTCTCACTTCATGTATTCCTTGTTTAAAATTTCCAGTGCTATTAGCACAACTAGTAAATTTTAAGTAAATTCTATAACATTGAATTACCTTTCTGACATGAATACCTATCCCAGCTTCTTATTTATTTCTTCTATAAAGTATCTGCCTAGAGTAAATGGCAAATATAAATGATAAAGTATAGTTTATCATTATACTAGTTTTAATCCTGAAATAAACAATTTCACTGCATAATTTTTACATAAGTTACCCTGAATATTTTGCAAAGTAGTTTATATGTCATGCATTCATCATGTGTGAACTTTTGCCAAAATTAATCATTTAACGTACATTTCAATAAGTTCATAACTTAATAAATATTTAAAAGGAAACATGAATAAGTGAAATCATGTGTCATCATAATGTAATGTGACATTTTCAAAGTAAAACTCTTAATTTCATAAATGGTGATTTTCATGAATGTTAAAACCAGTTTTATTTAGTAAGTCTAAAAATAAGTTTAGATATTTACATATCATAAACAGGACTTTAAGTATAATTGGTCATTTTGATTTTTTAATGTCCCCTAGATTAATAATGTTTTGGGGTTTTAGTCATAGTACACTAAAATATTAACTTGTATGCTATTAATAGTAATTAAGTGTTTGTGGTTCTAGAGAGATGACTCAGTGGTTAAGATCAATTGTTTTTATATCCATATGGTGGCTAATATCTCTCTATAATTACAGTTATAGGAGATCCAGTGCTTTCTTTTGACATTCTCTGGCACCAGTATGAGATGTGGTTCATAACACTGCTTCAGGAAAACAGTCAAAAATAAATAAATTGGAAAATAATTTTAAAAAGTATTTAAAAATTCATGTGTACCAAAGATCACTGATTAAGATTAAAAACAGCATCTGAAAATAGTATTCAGAAGAATTGCTTTATAAATATATTTAACAATTTTACCTTTATGCTTTTTATTTGCAAAGCTCCACACTTCAGATTTTGTACCTTATGAAGACTTAAAATGTCAATATTTAATAATTTGTTTTTGCCAACTTGTTAGAAAAAAACACAGTATCTGGAAAATGTAGAATAAACTTCTTACTTACACCTCACATTTGTGAAGATAAGGAAAAAAATAATCTCCAGAGGTCATGATCTTTTTCTGTAATGTATCTTTTAAAATTCTTCATTTATGATTTCATTCTTTCAGATTGTTAAGGCTTCTTGGAAGCATAAAATGAAATATAAGTGCTCTGAGATCAGCACATGAGGTCACTTTGTTTATTTCATACACTTAAAGGAGTCAGAATGAAATGTGTATAAAGCATGCATAGTGAGGACAATTTAGGAAACAGAACAGAGAAGATGTCTTCTAAGGAGACACACGTTTAAAGAACGACCTATAGTTTTAAAAAGCATGGTATCAGACAAGATCAGGTGCATTCAGGATGGTATGGCATAGGAACTCCAGAGGAAGATAAAGAGTTCACAAGCCCGGACGCTTGGGACTCTCAGAGATTGAACTGCTAACCAAAGAACACACATGAGCTGGAGGTAGGCCTCGTGCTTACATGTAGTAGATATGCAGCTTGGTCTTCATGTGGGTCTATTATTTACATATCATAAATAGAGCATAAGCATAATTGTTCATTTTGATCCTGGTTAGGTCCCCTGCATTAATCATGTTTTGTGGGTCCTGAACAACTGAAATAGCAGCTATCCCAAAAGCTGTTCCCTGTAAGTGGGGTATGTTTTTCTAGCTGGGCTGCCTTGTCTGGCTCAGTGGGAGTGGAAGCACCTAGCCTAACAGAGACTCTATGTACCAGGATGGGGGTTACCTAAGAATGCTCACACCTGCTCAGAGAGAAGGAAATGGAGGATAGGGACAGGGATTGTGGAAAGTGCTGACAGGACAGAGTCAGTGAGCAGGATATAAAGTGAATAAGTAAAATATAAATTAATTAATTAATTAAAAATTAAAGTATAAGTAATGTACTATCTTACACCCTGCACAATTCTGGTAATAAAGCTTTCAAGTGGTATATCTCAAGAGTTTCTCTAAAAGCAAATAATCCAACTGACAAAAAGAAAAGAGAAAAAAGAAAAAAGAAAGAAAGCAAGAAAACAAACACAAGGATGTACAAGACAGTTACATTTTTATGCAGTTCAAACAACAAAAGATACTTACTTAATGCGTTTCAGAAGAACCCCTATTAACAGATTTGAGCTATAAGGAAGAATTATGAGTTTAAAACACAGTTCTGTTGGATCGTGAAAGGCAATCTTTGCTCTGGTTGAGCAAGGCTTAACCCAGAAACCCAGTAGAAAATTCTACAAGGGATGGAAGAGTGAGCTGTGCCCGTAGACATTAATTAGGCTACTGACACCATGAGCCTTCAACTCCATAATCCTGGGGCTATCAGTCACCTAGGCAATGCCCCAAGCTCCTGGTATTCTGGGTAGACTCTACCACCACAGTTACCTGGCAACAACAAGGTAGCCCAGCCTACTATAGAAAGGGTTGCTTTGTCCCTCCTCTCTCTCTCTCTTGCTTCTCTTCTTCTCTCACTTGATTTCTCTCTTGTCCTCTGGCTTCCTCTCTACCCCTCCATTTCCCCTCTTCTCGTGGCCATGGCCAGCCTCCAGCCTCTACTTTTCTACTTTCTCTTTCTCTTTCTCTTTCTCTTTCTCTTTCTCTTTCTCTCTCTCTCTCTCTCTCTCTCTCTCTCTCTCTCTCTCTCTCTCTCTCTCTCTCTCTCTCTCTCTCTCTCTCTCTCTCTCTCTCTCTCTCTCTCTCTCTGTTTTCTACAACAAAGCTCTAAATATCTCTCCCACCCCTTTATTTCTCCACCGCTGGCACCCCACACAGGTCAACAAATGTTTGCATATAAATTGATTGCTCTTCCAATTCCATAAATACTCTACTAACTGTATAGATGGCTTCAGTCAAAATAACTAATGCACATTATTACTAAATATACAACAGATCATAAATTGATCAAATCTGATGGGAAAAATCCATACCCATTAACAATTTTATATGCAGTGCAATACACTTTGAGCCTTTTTTTTCAATAAACATCACATCCTGAGATTCAAGAATCTAAAACCCCATCTGTTTACAAAGCCATGGATTATTTTATAAGGGATTTGAATGGAAGAGTTGAATCTCAAGCAATAGATATCACGATTATGACAATGGGTTTTCCTATAATTTCCTTAGCTTTTTTTTAAATGCTTTTTACTTTTGAGATTATAATTGGATAACACTATATTTCTCCTCCTTTCCTCCCCCTCTACACTTCCATATACCACTCCCTGTTCTCCTTCAAATTCATGGCTTTTTTGTATTAATTGTTATTTCATACATATATATTTACAGAAATATGCCTAAATAAAATCTGTTCTGTCTGTATAATGTATATTTGTTTTCAGGGATGCCTGCTTGGCACTGGGCAATCAATTGGTGGACTTTTTCTTCCATTGGTATCAGATTCTGTCACTATTAGTTATTAAACTCTTACCAGGATAAACCATACTATGGGGGATGTGCTACGTAGTGACAAGAAAATAATATAACAACATAGGTTAGATGTCTTCCCTGAAACACATAAACAACACGCTCCTTATGTCATTGTATCATGAGTAAAATCATGCTCGATCCCAGAAGCACATTTCTCTTTTAATATAGTCAGTCCATGATTCCAGCCTCCTTCCAGATGATTTTAGTGTCAACATTTGTTATATTGCAGGGTCTTAATCCTCATAGAAAAAGTATTTGAAATTACTGCACCTGGACTGAACATGTATAAATATTCATGCATTATTCTCTGATATTTACAAAATAACTCTTTAGTAAGATGATTTGTAAATAGCTAGAGAAGGGTTCTTAGGTAAAGCTTCCCTTACAAAATATAGTTGATACCTTCACTAAACAGAAAAAGTGCTGTCTAGATCTCCCAGATTTTCCTCAGTCTAGGGCCATGTTTTTGTCTATAGCTTTTCTACAACTCATAGAAGTCCATCTCTGTTTCATATACTCTAACTCTCATGTAAGGGAGTTAGAAAAATTAATCTAACTCTTAATTTGTTATATGAAAAGTAAGTAAATGACTAGTATGTCAAATTAAATTTACCTCTATCAGCTTTGATTCTAATGCAGAATGTACAAAGAGAAGGTGACCCATGATGATTTTTCTGTAGGAGCCTGACTCTGCAGATAGTTACTAAAGTATCTCTACTTTTAACACTCATCAAATTGTTGATGAACTGTATTTCTAAATACTGTCTGCACTGAATGATTTCTCTTAAGGAAGTCTCTTCTCCATTAGGTAATAAAATGTCATACTCTTTGGATTCAGTCTAATGGATGACTAGTACATCTTTTCCTAGCTACCTTTTGATCCTCCATAAATCCATAAACAAAATTTCTGTATGCTAATCCATGTAAAATATCATGTATTTTTGTTGAGAGTAATTTTCAATATTCATTTAAAAATTTAAACTATGCAATCCTAAATTTCACTTGGAATGTTGATATATATATATATTGACTTGAACTCTGTAGGATAAAATTTTATTTCACAGTATGCATCACAGTGAATTGCCTTACGTTTCCTTCATTCTAGATATGTTATTCACTTTAACAAAGCCAGTGTGTATGCAGTATAGTGATGACAAGAGTACATGAGTGTTACAGGGTGGCAGGAAACAAAATGAGAGAGGTTAGTGCCAACAGGTGTCATAGGGTTGAGAGGAATAAGTTCTAGTGTTCTGTGATTCCATAGAACTCTTGTGTTTCATGATAGGTGATTGGATAATGTATTAGTTAGGTTTTCATATCTATAATGAAGTATCTGAAGGAAACAACATGAAAATGGTTTTGGCTTATGGTTTCAGAGGATCTCAGTGATGTACGAAGATGCTGGGCAGTGCAGAATTTAGCTGGAACATAGCTGCTTGCTCACAAATATGATAGTAGCAGAGATACTACAATTCTGGTGACTGAACCACGGCTTGATGTCTTATGTAAAAAAGGACTACACCCCATGTAGTTATAAAAAGTCTTCTTCTGATTGTATTTATATGCATAAATTCATGGCATAAATATTTTTTTTCAGATCTTGCAGACACCACCTTTAGTATGCTTTGAGTAGAAGCTCATCTTCATCACTTTGTAGAACACTGCTGTGAAGTGTAGCTTTCATGGTCTTTGTATAAGCTTTACCCGAGAGATGTAAAAGATAGCAACTTCATTTCTGCATGTAAACATAATTTTAACATTGCCAAATAAGTAGGAATTAAGTAAATATTACTAAACATTTTAAATGGAGACTGGGAAGAGTTGGAAAAGAAATTCTGTTACTTTCAGGTTTGAATTACATCCACTGAGAACCTTCTATTGAGGAAGGAAGTGTGTTCTCATTTTTTTAAGGATCAAAGAAAAGTTCAAAATAGATGTCAGTTTATTTCTCCTCAGAACACTACTTCAATACAGCAGCCAAGCTGCAGTTCATTTAGCAACCTAGAGATCTTGAAATAAACAAATATTATATTAATGTGGTTAAACTTTGTTTTGAATCTCTGAAAGTACGCACTGCTTTTAAATAGGCAAAGTAAGTTATTTTCATAGATAGACTAATAAAAAGAAAAGATCCTTCAATTTATGCAAAGTGGTAAGGTGAAATCTGTACTTTAATGCATCTGGAACTCTCTCTTGTAGTTGGTCAGCAATTAATCATGATTATAGTGTTGGATTGTGTAACACCCACAGCCATTAAAGATAGTCTGCTTTCTAAGCATCATAGATTCCACATTCTATTTGTACAAAGATTGATACAGATTGTACTGATTTGCTCTATAATGAACAGTAGAATGATGAACAGACATCCACAAATATACAACATGTTTGAGATATTCAGAAACACATGTGAAATGACACAAGCTTCTTGAAACACTGAAAATACAACCACATAACAATGTTGTGAATATATTTCATAAGTATTTCTTTAGTAATCTCTAGAATACACTATGAAAGACATTCCAGAATTAAAATATTAAGATCAAATTCCTGCAAATCCAGTTACAAAATTAGAATTTAACCCAAGACACAGATAATACACATTTGTTCCTTAGCCACATTTAACAGCAGACTAGTGTATAGAAGACAATTCATAAGCTCTTTGAAAGACGAAGTAACATGGTTACATTTGATAGTTATTAATTATCCAAGTTTTTCAATGGTGAGAAATCAGAAATCACTTTTATGTTTCTATGCGATTGTAAGTTGAATTTATAAGGTTACTCTTAAACATATGCTGCATTCTTATTACTAGAGTCACTTTAGTCCTACAGAGCATTTACTCAAAACCAAACAAATAAAAAAAAAGAGAGAAGGAAATAAGGAACATGGGAGGCAAGAAGAGAGGGGAAGAGAGAGGGAAGAAAGTAAAGAATAAGATGTAAACTGGAAGTAAACCAGGAATAGAGAAAGAAGCCAGACATTTCATAAGAGCACGAGGAAGTGGAACGTGCATATACACTTAGTGAGGCTCTAATGAATGTTAAGTTGGTCAGCAAAAACGCATTTCATTTATTATTAGGCCATTACATGGAAAATGTAATTTATTCAAAGCCATTTGGAAACATGCATTTGGAGTTGACTTTAACAAACCAAATATACTGTCATTTAATTTTTTCATCTCGATTTGAAAATTCAAGCATAATTATAATAAGCCAAAGAGAGTTCCCCCCTCTCCAAGTTTTATATCACATTATTTTGTACTTGTGTTTGATTTAGTATGTGAATAGGTATGTCTAATTTTCTATAAATGTGAAGCTTATTTTCCATGCATTTCTGGATAACACTAACAATATCTCTCTATTTAAAAAAAATTATTTAAAAATGATCTTGGTAATTTCATGTATATGAACAACCAAATTATTTAGCATTTAAGAATTCCTATTGCATTCTAATTTTAAAGTAAATATGTACAAATTGTGAAAGGATAAATATTTATGTGTAGTACACTTAGATTTCCTACCTCTCCCTTGACTATTCTTAATGCAGAGCAGTAATTCTAAAGCAATTTTTAATAAGTAAGAAAAATATTTAATAAAAAGGATAATTGTAAAAATATGACATTAATTGATATGATCAGTAACTAAACTTACTTTAAATAAGTCTTTATTTTACATATAATTTGATCATTTATTAAACACAGAAACAAACTTGCATATTGGAAAAATATGTCTTGTGTTAATATGTCATTTAGTAGATCCTTTATTTATAGTTACACATGAGGATATGCTAATTCTCAAAGGATTGTTTGCATAGTTAGATGGACCGAAAAGATATATTGCAGAAATGTGACATATAGATGGCAGGTGATAACTAGATAGATGATAGGTAGTAACTAGCCAGACAAATGCTGCAGATAGCTACTAAGGTTTACTGGCAGTAGCTCTGTTATAAATATGAATTCTTGTATCTGCATATTATTTGTCCATTCCCTTTGAACTCGCACAACATGATGCCTTCTCCTAGGTCACAATAAACGAAAAGTCTGTTACCACCTTGATATTGGATTTTAAGGTTTCCAGTGCTGTGAGAAATGAGTTTATTATAAATTACCAGTATTTTTTTACTTTTGAGATAGGAACAAACAATTGACTAACAAAATGAGACAGGACAATTTTGTGACAAAGTTCTAAGGTCTCCTGTATCATGTCATTAGAAACTTAGAGTAATCACTGACTTTTTTGTGGAAAATAAATGATTATTAATTAATTTTACAATTTAACATTTTTAAAAATATAATGAGAAAAAAATAAAACCACAGTTGAAAACATCTGAAACATATCTGACTATTTACACTGGTCTCATGGATTTACATACTTGTTGTATTTATTCAAAAATACTTTTATAAATAAATATTGTTAAATCATGAAATATTATATAAAACTTATAGTAAATATCAGAAATTTAAGGTTTATCAAGGTTTGCATTCATATTTGCTCCTCTCAACAATTTTCATCATAAAAGAGATTTAAAAACAAACTGTTTTAGATTCACCAAGTCCTATAACACAGTTGGTAGCAGATAAAGTTGAAAAGGAAAAGTATTTTGAACAAAATATCAAGGGAGCATTCACATGTAATGACCTTTAACATTATCTTTAGAAGATAAACAACACTATGTGATTTGACAGACAATGAAATTTTGCTAAGGACAAAGTTTTATGGATTATTCACTATCAAAAAATTTAATATTACAGGCAGTGGTGGCACACGCCTTTAATCCCAGCACTTGGGAGGCAGAGGCAGGCAAATTTCTGAGTTCGA
>NW_022196891.1:42629827-42637427 GCF_008632895.1 Mastomys coucha | reverse complement strand
AAAAAAAAAAAAAAAAAAAAAAAAAATTAATATTATTAGTAAATTAAATGGGCAAAGGAAAATTAAGAGTTAAAGAAGTCTACTTCTTGAATAAATAAAAAACTGGACAATACGAAAATCAATGAAGCTTCTTGGAGTTTTGTGAGAAATGACATTGCTGGGAATATGGTCTCCCCACATGGAAAGTGATCTGCTCATGGTAGAGTGGCATGGCAGCCATAAATGCAGCCTTAGTTCAGAACAGAGGAATAGCATGGAAGTTTAAATGACGAAAACCCTAATCTCAACCTCAGAGGGGCTTTGAGGATTGCCTTCAAGCTTAGCATTTTGTGGGATAATATAGGTGTCTGTGTATGTGCACGTGTCCGTGTGCTGAACTGTATTTTGGTTCTGACAGGAAGTCACTGCTAAATATTCTCAGAGCCTTCCCCTTTATTCTTAGAAGAAGGAATTTGCTAAAGTCCATACCTGAAATGTTTTTCCAGGTTCCTGCCATGTCTGTTAGGAGATTTGCATATATTCTAGACATTAACCACTTTCAATCATGTAGCTATTAAAGGTATTTCCCCATTCTGTGGGGTGCCTCTTCACCTTGGTGATGGTTTCATTTGCTGTACAGAAGATATTTTTCAGTTTTGTGAGGTCTGATTAATTATTTTTTGTTGTAATGCTTGTACTAATGAGCCATTGTTCTGAAAGTACTATTTTCATGCCTGTAAATTCAAATCTATTCTTGACTTTCTCCTCTATCATATTTAGGACACCGGGTCTTATGCTGAAGTCTTTAATCCACTTCTAGTTCAGTTTTATTCAAGGTCGATAAGAATCCAGATTCATTCTCCCACATAACACTTTCTAATTTGACCAGCACAATTTGTTGAAGATGCTATTTCTTTTCTTAAGTGTGTGTTTTTGCATTCGTTTTTAGAAATCAGGTTGCTGCAGGGGTGTGTGACTATATGTGGCTCCATAATTCTTTTTCATTGACTAAAGTTTCTGTTCTTATGGCAATACCAGGGTTTTTTTTCATAGCTCTGAAGTATAGTGAAATCTGGAATAGTGATACCTTCAGTCATGGGACAAAAATCTGTCATATCGTCAGTACTCTGCTCCAGACTTAACTATCACCATTTATTGTGCAAAGGTTGAGTTCAGCACTAATTCTGACAGGAGGTAAAGTGCAATTTCTTAAGAGATCCTCCAATTTTCTACCGAGAGCTTGCTAAATTATAATAGAAACATCTTCATCTCTTGTCTTTCGCATCCCTTATCTGCATCTCTTGTCTTTTTGCTCTAGCTGAGACTTCAAGTGATGTAATTAACAATAATAGAGAGAGCTATTTTCATCTCTAATTTTAGGTGAAATGCTTCTGGTTTTGTCTCTACATAGAACAAAGTTGGACATAGACTTCCTCCCATATATTGCTTTTTATCACAAAGGGAGGTTGGGTTTTGTCAAAGACCTTTTCTGCATCTAATGAGATGAGCATGTGATTTATTGATTTATGTATGTTGAACCATTCCTGCATCTCTGGGATGATAATGTGTACTTGAAATTAGGTTCAAAAGTATTTTATTGAGAATTTTTGCATCTATGTTTCTTAGGGAAATTGGTCTATAATTTTCTTTTTTTGTTGTGTCTCTATCTGATTTAGGTATTAGCATAATGAAAATAAGGGATGCGAAAGGGGAAGAAAGAAGGCAAAGCAGAAAGACAAGAGATGAAGATGAGGGATGCGAAAAGGGAAGAAAGAAGGCAAAGCAGAAAGACAAGAGATGAAGATAAGGGATGCGAAAGACAAGAGATGAAGATAAGAGATGCGAAAGACAAGAGATGAAATAAGGGATTCGAAAGGGAAAGAAAGAAGTCAAAACATGGTTATTTGCAAATGATAGTATTCTATACATAAAAACTCAAAGATTCTACCACAAAAAAAAGAAACATCATCTTATTATTTTTTACTTTTCATTAAATTTAAAGGGTATTATTGAATCATCTCCTAAATGCTTCCATCTAATATTACTAGAATTCATAGCATGAACAATGATTTGTAACTATTATGCTTTTACTTAAGATAGAGTTTAAGGTATTTAGCATTTACTAAAAGTACCAACATGAAATGCATGGTAAATTGAAGAATCCATGCTGTTTGGGAATAGTCTGGTTAGGAACTATACCTTTAACTCTTCCATCTATAAGATAAGATTTAAAAAATGTTTCACAGATAATGCTTCTGACGTCTTTTTTACCTATAAGGTAGACTTGTGTTTCTAGCATGGAAATCAAAGGATGACCTTTTAAACTATGACCGTAGAACACATTTAAGTAGAATTACTATTTTGCCTGGGTAATTAAAACTGTATTTATTTCATTTACCCAGTGGGTATTTGCAGAATGTAAGTCACTCTTTTTCACACAAAATGCCTTTTCTTCATGAAAGGCCTGTACTATTTTAACAAACATGACAGAGTGACAAGATATTTCAAAGACTCTACCCTGAGCAAGATGTAACATCATTGATAGTATTTTAGGAAGATCCCAGTCGTATCTCCAGAGGATATCTGCTGGTGTTACTGTGCATAAAAAGCTATTGCCATAGTTTGTCTACAAGGTAATTTTTTTAATAATCAAAAATTCATCAACTGTTTGAGAAAAAGTGCACACATTAGAGAGACATAATTGCAGGATGGTAAAGAATTTATCCTTATAACAGTTATTAACTTAGAAAAGAATTTTAGAATAGCATATTAATATTAAAATATAGTCATTTTATACTTCATGACATTGTACTCTGCTATGTAATATTGCATACCATTCTTCCACTCCTCATTTTCCACACAATACTAATTCTGATCTGGTATTACTAAATCAGCAAGAATATTAAAATTAATTCACATTAACCACTGTAATGCTTGCCATACCCACACTGCTCAAAAACTTACCAAGTTCCTGGTACATGCCCTTAACCATTTATGCCAAATAGATTCTATTATTGTGATAAACACCAACATCAAATATGACAGTTAGCTAGATACTGCCATCAACCATTAAACAAGAATATGTCTCACATATTTGCCTACAGGTCAAAGTAAGGTAATATTTTCACATGTGGTGTTTTTTCCTTCCCAGGTGACTCTAGCTTGTATCAAGGTGAATAAAACTAGTCAGCACACCTATCTATGCATATGTTCAATCTATCTGAACATGCTTGTCCGAAAGTCACAGATCTCGAGTCTAGTAATTATTCTGGGTCATTTCTCATACATTTCACTATTTTCTCTCCTGTATCATCAACTGGGTATTCCCTTCTAAATAAAAAATTTTGGAAAATATAGAATATGTTTTTAATGTTTAAACATTTAACTTCACTTCTTTTCTGCCACCTATGATACTATGCTCTCTACATGATACTCCATGACTTAGGACTGTGGGTATATGCAAGTAATACATTAATAGTCTGTGCAAAGCCCTCATTCAAAGTAAACTACCCCAAATAAAACTATTTCTTTTTTATTGGTTATTTTATTTATTTACATTTCAGATGTTGTTTCCCACCCGTTTCTCCTCTGTAAACTCCCTATCCAATGACCACTCCACTTTGCCTCTATGATGGTGCTCCCCTACCCACGCATGCCCACCTCACCCCTCTAGCATCATTTTAAACTGGGATATCAGTCCTCCACAGGGCCAGGGGGCTCCCCTCCCTGGAGAGGGAGGAACTGGAAGGAGAAGAAAGAGCAGAAGCGGTTGTAAAATAAATAAATAAATAAGCAAACAAATACATAAATAAAATTTTAAAATGTTCATATCACACTCATTTTTGGTGTATCTGTAGGTTTGTCCTTACATTTCCATTTGCTTGCATTTTTATTTCCCTGGTAATACAACATTATATATACAAATTCTACATATATTTTCAAATATGACAGATAATAATTTCTTTTTCCTTGATATTGCCCATTGCATTATATTCTCAACTTCACTTTAAGTAACATGCATGATTTTATTTCATATGTGTATATGTATACATATATACACACATGTATATATAAAATATTTATGTTATATAATTAATTATTTTTAATATATGATTAATATAATGCTTATATTGTATATAAGTAAATATGTATGTATATGTATGTGTATGTGTGTATATCTGTGTGTGTATGTATATATTTTATATGTATATAAAATAATACATATATAAAACAAAGTTGCACTTGTTTATCCGATAGATATTTTATAACATATTTATGTATAAATGTCAATAAAATTCATAATCATATCTCTATACTTTATTCTACCTCCTTTTTAAAAGACCTTAATTAGTTCTATCAGTTTTTTTTTAATTTAGCTATATTTTCCATTTTTTTCCATCACATACACCCCAATGGCTTCATTTCTTTTTTCCTTTTAATCTGATTTTCTTACTTTCTTTGCCTCTGAGACTATTTTGAAAAAAAGTCGTGGATCTTGTTATTCTTGTTTGATTTCCATTGTAGGGAAAAAAGTACCAGTCATTAAAATTGTATGTACTGTTGTTAAAGATAGGCTCGAGAAGTATTTTTATATCGTATTTTTATTTTTAGAAATTATTATATAAATATAATATTCCTAAATTCCCTTCTAATTTTCACTTTAAATTTTTACACATATTTATTTCTCCTTGTATTCCCTCATATTAATGCCATCTTTTCTCATTAGTCATTATTATTTGCAAATATATATTTGTACTGTGTTCATTATTAAGAGTATTCCCTAACTAGTTCAGTGTCTTGAAAGATTCATTAGAAATGAACGTTCTGTTTTTACACTTAATTCTTTTGCCTCCAATTGTATACTGATGAGACTTTTCTTCTTTTTCTTGAGTTTGATTGTTTGTTTATTTGTTTGTTTTTTCATTGAAGTTACTAACTTAGAAATTTTGAAACAGTTGGCATTCCTGGAATAAAATTTACCATATTAAAGTAAGTAACTCAATTCTATGCATTTCTGAATTATATTTGATATTTTTATTTAGCTGATCATGGTATCTGATTAACAACATCCTTCTATCAATTGAGAAATATTTTCCAATTATTTTCTGGATGATATAAAATAGAGGATAGCTCTTTTTTAAATATTTTGGCAATATTTTATAATGAAATCCTCTAGATATATTCTTACTTATATCAGTGTCAGATTGATAAATAAGATTTCATTAATAACCTTAGGAATGTTTAAATTACTTCTATCTTTTTAGGCATATTATATGTGTTATGTTTTCTCTTTACAACTTTTTCTTTTTAAAAATTTATTTTTTACTAATGTATATTTGTATGTGTTTTTTTGTGTCTGTATATGTCTCTCTGTGTGGTAGTGGTAGTGGTAGTGTGTGTGTTTATGTTTGCATGTGTGTGTGTGTAATCCCATGTACTTACTAGTTACTTACTAGTACATGTTAAGACTAAGGTAAACATCAATTTCCACAGAGCTAGATTCACACATGCTGGGAAATGAACTTGAGTCTTTGGAATGGGAAGTATGTATCTCAACCAGTGTTCAATTTTTTCCATAATCTAGTGGGTATTGTTTTGTCATACATAAAATCATGGGTTTAGTATATTTGAGATTTAAATATCTTTAAATATTTTACTCTTTATCATTTAAAAAATTGTATATTTTTATTGTTATTTCTCTTTATACTTTTTCAGGTCTCTCCCATTTCTCTGCCATGACCTTTGCCTGAATAGATCAAAGAGTTTTCTGATCATATAATTTCTATTCTTCTATTTCCAGGTTTCTTAACCCATAGCTCTGTACTGCCCTTTGTGCTGCCAACCTATCCACTTAGCTTTGTTCCTCCTTCAGCCTTATAGCTTTAAAAAATTCCATTTTCTCTTGTTTCTTCCCTAAGACTATTTCCTAAGATTTCCATTTATTGCAAACTTATTTGTAAATTCTTTTTAAAACATTTTAAGGGAGACTGCTTAAAATATTTATCAAATGATTCTAACATTTTTCTTGATTATTCAAGCAATTGGATGCTGTCATTACTGTCGGTCTTTTTTTTCCCCACTCAAAACTTCCTGAGCATGACATAAAAATTCATTTTAATGTAAAACAGAAATATGAGTCATTATGCTTTGAGTAATGGATCTTATTTATTCCTTTATTTTGGCTGGATTCTCTGACACTGCTATAAGTAGAAAGGACAGAGAAAGGGTGAGTGTTGAATTGTTGGGCAAAGTTTAGAAGTCTCTGCTTGTTAGATACAATTGATCTCAATGTTTAGAGTACCATTCCATTTCTACTATGTGGTTGGGGTTTTCTAGTTTTACGTGCGATGTGCAGTGAAATATGTATATGATATAGCCTCAGAGTCATGAAAATGAAATAAAGCTAGTTATTTTAGGCCTTCTTGAACATGACAATTCCGTGGAAGCTGAGGTAGAATAGAAATGCCTACTCCTCACAAAGAAAATGTTTTTGTTCATGGAGATGAGGCCACAGTAGTTTTCTGTGATGTTTGGGGACAGTGGTAGAATAGTTTTTGAATGAACAGTCTTAGTTCAAGGCCAGCCTGGGATTCACGATAAGACTGTTTCAAACAAATCCAAACCTGCAGTATGCTTTTGCTGCATACAGTTAGACAGTGTTTCCCAGTGAAATTCTTCCTATTGTCAATGACAACTTTTTAATCATCTTGTCCAAAGCATAAGAAGATAAAAGAAACAACAAGAAGTTCAACAAAATATGTACAGGATATCTGACAAAATCTACAGACTACAGTACATGTCAAAAATTCTTCAAACATTGCTACTTGCACTATCTTTATATAGTATGGGGGACATGAAAAGTAAAACTACTCTTTTAATTTTTTTCTTTACTCTTCTCTCACACAATTCATTCCAACTGAAACTTCACCTCCTTTTCTTCTTCCAGACTCTCCCTCCTTCCTCCCCCAGATCCACTGCTCTGTTTCCTTTGAGACCACAGCAGCCATCCCAGGCATGTCAACTGAATGAAAAATAACAAGATACAATATAATAGGCTGGACAAGGTAACCCAGTAGGACGGAAAGTGTCCCAAGATCAGGCAAAGGGTCCCAGACACACCTACTCCCTCTGGTTTATGTTATTTCCAACATAAAGCAATTTAATTCACCACTTAGGTTCCTTACATCATTGGCTATTTTTTTTTATTTCTTCATCAACACATTTTTGTAAGGAGACAAATCTACCAGTAATAAAAATGGAATTATGCAAATGATTTAAAATAAAGCTATGTCAATGTAGATGAGTAAACATAACCTAATATTGAAAGGACATGGGCATTTTCTTTCTTTTTTTTTTAATGCCAATCAGAAGTTTATTGTTTTAAAAGATACAAAAATAGTAAAAAAAAATTACAATCAGCTATATATGAATTGATCCTTTCCAAAATTCCCCTAAAAGAGCTGTAATGGCATTTATTTGGCTGACAGTAGAAAATGCTACTTACTAATTCTTAGAAACAGAATTTTCAGAAGCCCTCAAATCTGGGCACTATATGGGTTTCCTCTGATCATCTAAGTAAACACACTAGTCCCCAGGAATATTTGCACAGTCAGATGACTAC
>NW_022196891.1:42616102-42629337 GCF_008632895.1 Mastomys coucha | reverse complement strand
AAGCAAGACTTCTGTTCTGATATTTGTTTCAAATTAGTTTTCCTTCCAGAAAAATACTACTTAGGGCCACACAGAAGATGAATTTGACTTTTCCTATGTGTGAAATATTTTGTTGGAAGTACTGATTTTCATACTACATTCGTGGAAAATTACTATACGTTTAATGAATTGCCCGCATGGTGACCTCTCAACATAGGAGCAATGTTGTTCCCTATGAATTCTTAACCTCAGTTTCACCCCAAACCCCCTTTAACCACAAATGCTGCAAAATATCCTCTCTCCAAATAAAAACAAGGAACTGGGAATAGAGGGTGAGAATTCCATTCTTCAGGCTGAAGTTGGAAACCTTAAAAACTATTTTAAAGAGAATCATTAAGCTGGCCCTTTGTAACACATGTAAATTCTTGATTGGTTCCACATTCACATCATTTCTGGCTGGATCTAGTTCTGGGAATCTGACTCAGCAAACGTTTCTGTTTTATCTCATTCCACATGTGCAGAGAGTGAGGGATATCTGAAGGTTGCCCCTTGGCTGTTAAAATAAAAAAAATATGGCTGAAGACTGGAGCTGACTTCTAATGTGGGTAATTGCAGCTCAGGGGTCAGAGAAGGAGCCCCAGGGAGTGTATTTATTATGTCCTAAGGTGGAGACTGTGAGGTGGGGTAATTTTGGCCTGATGGCAGTTGGTTAGGCAGCTGGTGGAGAACAGCTGCTTCAACAGGATGGCTTCTATGGAGGGCAAAGTTTAAACTTGGACTTCTGTATGGTACCATCCAAGCTGACCAGACCCTGGGGAGAATTCTACCTGCTGGTGTCTGTTACAAGTTAATGCCTGCCTTTTAGACAAAGAGTTCAGAGAATGAACCATGGATACAAAGAGGACCCTTGCCTACTTCCTGAGTCACCGCATAGCTGAAGAAAAGTTGCCACCCAAAGGTGGTGATGCCACATGATCTCCTTGCTCTCAATATGATGCTTTGATTGGAATTCAATGCAGAGAAAGTCCCGTGAACAGGGCTCTCATTTAAAGTTTAAAATGTCCTTTCATAACTGTTGAGAAGGCGGTTTGTATACATAGAGAACATCTAGGATTTGCCTGATTCTGAAAAAAAAAAAAAAAGTCCGTCCTGACTGTAAATCCTGTGCTCTGTAAATAATTCGTGAGTCTAAGAAGACTAACAACTTGAATTTTCCTATCCCACAGTCAGTTGCACTTTTGAAGCCCTCAGCCAGGGGAGGGAGAAAAGGCATCTGTGAGGGAGATGCCAAGTGGTTCCAAACACACATATTTAGTTAGTAAACAAGCTCATCATCTTCTATATTTTAAAATTCGTTGTGAGCAAATATAAGAGCAGGCTCCATTGTGTGTGGGGGTGGGGTGGGGTGGGGAGCCAAGGCTCTTCCTGAAAGCCCTTGAGCAATTGCATGGAGAGTGACTTGGCACATTGGTGGGCAGGCCAGCACAGTCAGGAAATCAGGTGCCATCTCTTAAACCTGAAGGGCCACAGGCAACCCTCGGTTTGGGCTGTGAAAGGCCCGGCTTTTTCAGAAGAATCCAAGGTTTTCCTGTCTCATGTCCTCTTCTCCTTTGCTTGGTTGACAGTTACGAAGTATCCATACCCCAGCCTAATCCAGATGGGTTTATGTGCCTTGTGTCATGTAATCTGCACAGTGTTCCAAGGTAGGCATTGTTGCTACCCTCTCCTTCTGGCAGCTGGGGATAATTTGTCAGTCTCCTTTGAAATGTGGCTTTGTGCTCACTGCTGAAGGCAGTTAAAAAAGAAATCTTTGGCTCTCTGAGAATTCTGAGGCTGCTAGTCCTGTTCTCTCCATGTGGAGCACGAGGGAAGGGGACGAGAGAGGATGAGGCAGGTCCCTTAGACTTGACTCCGGGCATTTTCAAATAAACAAGAAATTATGATATTAAACTATTCTCCTTTGAAATAGCGTATTTTTATTACAGACATAACAACTTAACTTATTTATAGATTAGACTACTTTTTTTTGTCATAAATCCAAATGGCTAAGTTCTTCATAGCAGATTCCAACTAAGAGTTCAGTGACAGTATTTGAAAATTTCAATTCACTAGCCTAGACCACTTCAACTTGCTAGGTTTGTTTGTTTGTTTGTTTGTTTTGTTTTGTTTTTCATTTACCGAACATTCCCCTGGCTTTTCCAGTTCACTCTCTTCTTGGCTTTAGTAAAACCTGGAATCTTGCTCCAGAGGTTTGCATTCATTATTTTATAATCCATGTGTTTGGAAGGAAAATATACTTATCCTTATCAGTGATTTGGGAATGGTATATTTCAGCATAAATTATGAAGATCAATGATTAATATGTAAAAATAAAATTCTATTTATAATAAATTTCAGTTTTGATTTAAGCTTCAAATTACAAATTGGGGATTTCAGAAAATAATCAGTGTTTGAGGAAAATAAGAGAAAATAATATATGACTTCTCACTAAATTATATATTTATTCAACTATGGCTTTCTGGGAAAATTATACTGTAAAACAAATACTAAAATAAGAGATAGGTTAACCACAAAAATATATATGTAGATTACTAAATGGTAATATAAAAATCAAACTGTGAAAAGAAGAATTCTTCAAAAAGAAACATAAATTAGACTAAGAAATTCTGAGAAGTAATGAGATTAATTGAAATAATTTGTTGGTAAGAGCAATACACACAAAAAAATCAATAATTAAGCATTGCCATTGTCATTATAGAAAATAGTTGATAGTATGTGCTGGAATTTCTTCCAGCTCACTAATAATTATGAATGATATAGAAAACAGTAGTGTCTATGCATACCTAAGACTGGTAGAGAATAAAAAAAAAATACAAAGTCAGTGTTTTATAAAAGATCTCACAAGTCATAAAGTAAACGTATGACATTCCCTAAAGTTAAGAACATCAAAATCGAGCCTTAGGCATTGGTATTCCCACATGAAGACCAACAGAATCAACTAACCTGGATGCTTGGTGCTTTCAGATTCTGAACTTAACCAAAGAACATTCAAGGCTGGACCTAAGCCTACACTAACAAATATAACAGATGTGCTGCTTGGTATTCATGGGATTCCTGAACACCTAGAGCAGAGGCTATCTGAAAAGCTATATGTGAGGTATTTTTCTTCTAGATGAGCTGACATCTAGGATGTGCCTAGCCCCACTGAGACTTAATATGCCAGGGTAGAAGGATACCCAGGAGACACCCACATTCAGAGGAGATGGGCAGAAGGACTATGGGAGATGTGACTGGGAGGATAAGCATATCAGCTTTGTTTTTATTTTTATTATTTTATGAAGGGCATGTTATTATTATCCTAGTCATAACACTTTTATTCATCTATATTCTGTTTTCTAAACCTTTTTGATATAAGTACTATTTTAATTGATTAATAAATAAATTAGTTCTTTTCTATTCTGTGGTTTGTCTTTGATGGTGATATGAAAGATAGATGTGTGTAGATTATGCATGTTTGTATGTTCACAGCCTGCTCTTTTACCTACAAGTAAGTATATATTATATGCCCGCCTTCTTCATTTCCCACATATTTGAGATTAGGTCTCTCACTCAACTCTGGAGTTATGTTTTTTTAACTAGGCTAGATGCCAGCAATCCCCAGTGAATTTTTTCCATGCCTTTATCAACCTGAAACTGGAATTATAAAGTTTATGGAATGATTGGTTTGTTCATGGGTTCTTGGAATTTGAATTCTAGCCCTTAATATTGTATTTCAACCATACATTTCAATCAAATCTTTCATTTTTTAGCATCTTTCGCTGTGTAAACATTGATTATATGTATAAATTTCTGTTAATGTTTCTACATGTTTTATAAGTTGAGTAAAAGATTGAAGCACTTTGAAATACAAAGTATATAGTTACTATGCTTTTTCAACTTCTACATCATTGTCTCTAATTTATGCAGTTCCTTCAATCTAGCAATAAAACTTTTAAAGGGAATAATAAAAATATCAAAAATTATCAGCTTACATACATATTCACATCTACAGTGAAGTACACTTACGAAGGTGGATACTGGAATCACATAGTTAATTTTAATGTTTACTTTTGTAATGTGGATCAAATCAAAGAGGAAAAGAGGAGGTGTGATATCCCTCTAATCAATGGGGAGTATTGAGAAGAATTATAACTTACTTAAATTCAAGATCTGGCCACTTCTATAGGAGCTTGGTGAAGTCTAGTACCAGATTCAAATTAAATGGACTCTGATAGCTAGCACAATAACCAACAATATACCTCAGAAAACCAAAGCTCACCAACTTGTAAAGAGTCTCAGGAAAAAATTCTCTGCAAAATCCCATCAAAATTGATATTGTTAATCACACTCAGAAATTTTCTCTCCTTTTGGAATTAACCTACATCAGATTTCTTTTCATGTACCCAAACGAATACCCATTTTGTAGAAAAACAAAAATCAAAAAAACCAAAAGGATATAGGAATTCAAGATGAAAGGATATATCAGTATAAACAAAATATGACTTTTTATTACTACATATAGTTAAATACTATTTTTTTCTCTAACAGTTAAAGGCAGGTCCTTTGCCCAACAGTAGAATTCCAAATACTAATGAACTTAATCATATTTTTGGAAGTGCATTACCTCCTAAGGTTTTCTCTAGTGTTTTATTTTTACCTTAAGAGTCTTTTGCTTACGTATTTTCTTTTTCAATATTGCCTTTTTGTGTCTTTTTCATGTGTGCAGATGTGTGTGTCTCACACTGTATGTGCTTTTGTGTGATTTTACATTGGCTCATTTTTTTTCCTGTTTAGTTGGCTCATTCTGTTCTGCTGTATCTATTGTTATCTGCTTATGTTCTAGTGAGAGGGAAAGACGTGTGGATTTTGATTGGTGTCAAAGTGGGGAGGATCTAGGAAGAGTTAGTGGAGGGTAAACTGATCAAATGACATTTTGTTGAGAAACTAATCTATTTTCAGTCAAACAAACAACAAAAAAGACCTCAAAACTAGCAACTTTCTTTTAAATAATTATGACAACTGAAAATAATAGAAGAGAAAGTGGGGAAGAGCCTCGAATACACGGGCACAGTGGAAAAGTTCCTGAACAGAACACCAATGGCTTATGCTGGAAGATCGATCAAGAATTGACAAATGGGACCTCATAAAATTGCAAAGCTTCTGTAAGGCAAAGGACACTGTTAATAAGACAAAACGGCAACCAACAGATTGGTAAAACAACTACCAATCCTACATCTGATAGATGGCTAATACCCAAGATATACAAAAAACTCAAGAAATTAGACTCCAGAAAATCAAATAACCCTCTTAAAAACTGAGGTACAGAGCTAAACAAAGAATTCTTAACTGAAGAAACTCAAATGGTTGAAAAGCAACTAAAGAAATGTTCAAGTCATCAGGGAAATGTAAATCAAAACAAGCCTGAGATTCCACCTTACATCAATCAGAATGTCTAAAATCAAAATCACAGGTGACAGCAGATGCTGGCAAGGATGTGGAGAAAGAGAAACACTCCTCCACTGCTGGTGGGATTGCAAGCTGTTACAACTCTGGAAATCTGGTGGTTCCTCAGAAAATTGGACATAGTACTTACTACCTAAGGAACCAGCTATACCACTCCTAGGCATATACACAGAATATGCTCCAATATGTAATAAGAAAACATGTTCCACTATGTTCATAGTAGCCTTATTTATAATCACCAGAAGCTGGAAAAAACTTAGATGTCCCTGAACAGAGGAATGGATACAGAAAATGTGATACATTTACACAAAGGAGTACTACTCAACTATTAAAAACAATGAATTTATGAAATTCTTAGGGAAATGGATGGAACTAAAAAAATATCATTCTGAGTGAAGTAACCCAGTTACAAAAGAATACACATGGTATGCACTCACTGATAAGCTCAGAATACCCAAAGTACAATTCACAGAACACAGGAAGCTCAAAAAGAAGAAAGACCAAAGTGTGTGTCCTTCGGTCCTTCTTAGAAGGAGTAACAAAATACTCACAGGAGCAAATACAGAGACAAAGTGTGGAGTGGAGACTTAAGGAAAGCCCGTCCAGAGACTGCCCCACCTGGAGATACATCCCATATACAGTCACCAAACACAGACATTATGTGGATGCCAAGAAGTGTATGCTGACATGAGCCTGATATAGCTATCTCCTGAGAGGCTCTACCAGAGCCTGACAAATACAGAAGTGGGTGCTCACAGCCAACCATTGGACTGATAATGGATCATGTTGTCCCCAATGGAGGAATTAGAGAAAGGACTGAAGGAGCTGAAGGGGTTTGCAACCCCATAAGAAGAACAACAATATCAACCAACCAGAGCTCCCAGGGTCTAAATCACCAACCAAGGAGTACTCATCACTCCAGCTGTATATGTTATCAGAGGATGACCTTGTCGGGCATCAATGGGAGAAGAGACGTTTGTTCCTAGGAAGGCTGCATGCCCCAGTGTAGGGGCATGTGTGGATAGGGATTCAGGAGTAAGTTGGTGGGTGGGTGGTGGTCCACCATCATAGAAGCAGGAGGAAGGGGGATTTAGGGGGGATATCTGGAAAGTAGATAACATTTTAAATGTAAATAAATAAAATATCCAATAATAAATTAATACATGTATATATCCATATATACATACATACATACATGGAAAAAAATTATGAGAAACTTTCAGGACATATAAGAAACTATGGCACACTGAGTAAAACAGAGTTTTTCAACCTGTAAGTAGCAATTTCACAAAGAACACATGTTAGCTATCCTGTATATCAGATAGTTATATTATGATTCACAACAGTGGCAAAATAAGAATTATGATGTAACAAATTATTTTTGTGGCTGGAGTTACCATAACATGAGGAATTGTACCAAAGGGTCATTGTACTAGGACATTTGAGGACCCCTGGACTATGTGGAATTGGTATTCCACATTATTCCAACAATACTATAAATACCTGGGTGCTAGCCTTTGGATGTGTTATAGGAAATGAAACTCCTGCCTTGCTCACATTTTAGACAACCTTTATTGTGTTTTGCTTATTTTCCTAGCTAAATATAACCCTACAGAGTATAGGAATAATTTTCAAAGATTATATTTGTCTCCACTGAGTTTAAAATGCTTGGTCTAAAATTAGCTTATTTTCCTATTATCTAGGATATGGGGCATACAAGAAAGATCAGTGAACCAAGATGAAATGCTAAGAAAAATATTTGTTTTACTGATTTACATATTTGTTTATACTTAGCACAAGGCTATAGCAAACAAGATATTTTATTTCTTTCCTTCGGCTCGTGTACTCATGAGCCATGCAATTTGAGGTCGCCTGCTGCAAAGTTGTAAACTACCAGTTGTAATATCATAGTGGGAATCAAAAACCCACCAAATAGATAGAAAATGTGTTTTAAAATAGACATCACCAATTTATTTGTTTATTGCTAAATTCCCCAGAGCATGCTGTTTCTATTTCTTCCTCCTTGATACATAGATCAAGCTTGGGATTTTTGTCTCCAGGGAACATATTGGGAGGAATAAACAAACAGTTCCTTTTTTCTTTTCAAAACTTCATACTGTCCTTCACCTTCTATGGTCTTTGAAAGTTTTTTTCCCCTCATTTAATCTATTTTATGGCACCTTAGTGCCCTACAGGAGTCTTGCATTGTCCTATTTATCTTTTCTATGGAGGATTATTTTAAAGTCTGGCTGTTTAATAGTGACTAAATATAGCAGAGGGCATGTATTAGGACACATTAAACAGAGTTCTAGTTATTTTGGTGTATAGGACAAAAATATTACTATACATTTGCTATGTTGTATTATGGTAGTATTTCTGTCGGCCTTTTAGATGATTCATTGGAAGAGGTTTTTAAAACATGACACTGTGTGTGGAATATATTTTGCTAAATGAAGCAGGTCAAAGTCTAATAAAAGGGATATTTTGAAAGATAATCAAATGGAAGAAATCATTAAATGGAAATAATGTAATAAATAGTTTGATAATTTTTCTCAATGGACTTACCACTGGGTATTATTACCTTTTAAAGATGTATAGTAAAATGCCAAAAACAAAACCTTGGTGATAAGAAAAATATTGCTATTGTTTCAGCATAGAATTTAAAATAGCCAAAGTTTAAAAGATTATTTCTCTGGATCTGATACCAGTAAAATAACCAGGTAGTTGAGAAATTATATTATATTTTCATTTTAAAAATAGTCTTAGAATGCTTAAAAGAAAGTCAGCACAAATAAGATCTGTGGAGGGATGAGTAGGTATTAACAATCATAATTTATTTTATTTGTTACAAATAATAAATTTTCCTCCAATAAATCTAGGGATAGAAAAAATTACAGGGTCGCATTTACAGTTGCAAATTGCCCTTCCAATTGGTAAGGAGCTAGCAGTCGAATTAGCTTTCATGAGAATCCCCATTAAATCTGAAGTGACAGGGTAATTATAGTCAGTATGTTAGGTACAAAGATTGTGTGAAATGTGGAGCACTGTGTTTAGATATGGGCATGAGGCCAGTTTGTGGTTTGAATCTTTGTGTGAGGAGTTATTATTGTTAATTACAGATATGAGTATTCAATTTTACAAAGAAAAAATTTACATAGTCATTCTGGGTATATCCATGGGACAAATTGATAAATTGATTGTGAAATGTTGCAAATAAATTTTATTATTTTTAAATAACTATTAAATATGTAACTGTAAACAGAGAAGTAATCAATGGTGGGGCAGGATAGGTGAAAATATATAAATATATGGCTTGTAATGGGCAGAGGCATGTGCAAATCCTAACTGGGAATCTTAAATGAGAGAACTGAGAGAATATAATGAAGAATGGCATGGCTTCACTACACCTACCCAGCATTTCTTAACATTAAGAAAACTTACAGGAAACTGCATTATAGCACCAATGAATTGTTGAAACATCACTGACAAATATGGGGCATGGAGCAGCTTTAAGTGATATAAATTCTTTCTTCCCTGTAATAATTTCCAGGTCATGCATCCCCTTGATGAAGCTTAGAACAATTTGCTTAAATGGATACATCTGTTCTGTATGACTCAGAGTGATAGAGTCACAACCTCTGCCTCGGAATGTGACACTGCAAACAAAGAAATGTAACTAGATCAAATAGATGAGGCAAATGCTTCTGTGCTGTATGCATGGCTGTCAGACTTGATTAAAGAAAATTTACAAAAGCTTTTCTCCATTTCTAATTAAAAAAAAACGAGGTCTAGATAAGACAACAAAAGTAAATATTTCATAGGAACAATTGCCTCAGGAATATGGTGATCAAACCTGAAGTGAAACCTCATAAATCCTAAACAGTGGGGGAAATGGAGATAAGGATAAAGGCGAAGAGCCAATTAGCTTTTCCTGCCACGAAAGGAACTATCAACCATATAGTAATTTGAATAGGACTATGATTCGTATAGCAGGTTACTGTAAAGAGGCCTGGATTAACTTGAGAATAAAATTTAATACATAAATGGAATTCAGAAGGATACAGAAGTCTTAAAGAGTGGGTACAAACCAAACTCCTAAACTACAAAACTCCAGGAAGAGAGTGCCTCCCTCAATTCTAGCATGAAGGCAGGGCTTTCTGGACATGGATGGCTGAGGTTCATTGTCTCACAGAGAAGTTGCTTAGGTTCCTTGCCTGAAAACTTTTATTAAAATTTTGTCCTCTGTGGTGGAGGTGTAATTGTGTGAAAGAGGTCCTATCAAATAATAAGTTGCCAGGGCAATCTTTGGTTTCCTCAATAATATTGACTTTTATGCATTGACAGTCTTACTAAAGGCTGTTGTACATAAGCTATGTAGTGTATAAGTATTTGGCTTGACCCTATACAAGGTTTCACTGAAATAAAGAACTTTTGTGCTAGACAAACTATCCATGGCCTAAGAACCTAGGTCCTTCCTGAATCATGGAAAAAACAATTTTGTTTTCTGTAATTTTTTTGTTTGTTTGTTTCTTTGGATGCTTGCAGCATCCTCTGATTAGACACAACTTTATAACAAAAGATAAAGAAAATTCTTGAAATCTTCATTTTATAATTTTTAGTCATGCATTTGATTGTGGATTTAAATTTTAGAGGCAACATGCATCAATAACTAAACAGAGACTTAAACATTAATTTGGAAAAATAGAATTTAATTTAAATAAAAAGTATTAGAGATAAGGAATGTCTTAAATAATGGCTTAAAAGCTAAATTTTCTCCTTTAGGATATAATTGTCTAATATGTTGCATCGAGTGATGCCGTATCCAAATAACTGGGGAACAATAAACAGGGGGCAAAGAAGTCTTTTTACCACAATGGGAGAGTAGTTTTCATCTCCATGTCTGTGAAGCTAAACAGACAAGTCAGTGAGGATGCACATGGTCTGAATAATACCTCCAATTCACGTGATTTATTTGTCATTTATTGAATACTCCACTTATTAGGAGAATACAATACCACGGAAACGATCCTCGTGATTGACCACACTCTAGGGGTATAAAACACTGTATAACAAATTAGCCTAGAAATCAGTCCACACATATTATCAGACCACAAATGAATTGAACTACAAACAAAAAACAAAATAAACAACTGGAAAAATATTAAGTTTAGGAAACTAATAGTTGAGTTTCCACATATTCTACACATTTAAGGACACATAGAAGTGTTTTTGTGATGATGTAGCATAAATGGTAGCAATCAACAAGTCCCCGGAAATGCACAAATGCCCTAGCATTACATAAACTATGAACTATTTTAGAACTCCGGAAACAAAGCCAGGAGGATCAGAGGATTTTATTTCGTTTGTTTTTGTTTTTGTTTATTTGCTTTTATTTTGAAGTGAAAATAACGAGGATTAACCCAGCCAGAGAGCTTTGCAGGTTGAAATGATTGCTGACTGGAACCCTCTTAATGGAAGAAAAAATGTCTCTGACATTTTTTACAAGATGTCCTCTGACCCTCCTCTCATGTACCCATTCTCAACCTTTTGCTTAAGTAGTAAATGAATACCAATAAGAAAATGAGGCTGTATGGGGAAAAAACAATATAAAAGAAAGTTAAAATATTGCATGCATATATTGCAGAAAAATCTATGGCAGAACACAAAACTTCCACTGTATGCAATCTGAAGAATAAGAGAGCAAATTGTAAATATTCATCCTAACAGTTTGACACTACTAATGTCACTAATCTCACAGATATGGAAAGTAAATGAAGAGTCCAGTAACAAAAATTCATGGGTAAAGTCATTTACCACCAGACCAAAGAATTTGCAATTGGCCCTTTATAACTACATGATAAGAATCAATTCCTTTAAGTTGTCTTTTAACTTGTGTATGCCTGTCTTGGCATACAAGTCCCTCCCCACACAAAATAGATATAATTTTTATATAGTGAAATACTACAACCAAAGTTATCGTGACATAGACAAATTGAACCTCACACTTTGGTTTTAACCAAATTTTAAAGCTCACAAATGAAACACATTTCATCCACTCAAGAAATTTCTAACTATATTCATTTTAGGCTTTAGAAAAAACCAACTATAGTTGCTGGAAGTTGACTTAAATTATATGAATTATTTATAAATGGGACACTTTATTATTATTACTATTATAATGTTGTTTCTAACAATAGCATACTTGAGACTTCACAAGCATACTATATCATTCACCTTACTACTTTTGTTTTCTTTAATTCTATAGTTCCAGTTTGAAAATGTCAAAATAAATTGATAATTTACATTAAATATATCTAATACATTTTTCTTTTTCTAGTGATATGCACATTTGAAAATGTAGCAATTACAAAGAACCTTGGAGAAATAGGTTTTGAAATACACTAATATTCCTTTTTCTTATTTTTTAAAGTTTCTCCTTTATTTCATCTAAGTCCAGATATTGGATAAACGTTTGAAATATTTATGTCAGGCATGTCATTCTACATATATACAAATTTTGCAAAACAGAAATTCATTATCTCAACAAGGATGGCCTCTGTCATTAACTATTTTTTTTTGTTTTGTTTTTTGTTTTGCTTGTTTGTTTTTGTTTTTCGAGATAGGGTTTCTCTGAATAGCCCTGGCTGTCCAGGGACACACTCTGTAGACCAGGCTGGCCTCAAACTCAGAAATCTGCCTGCCTCTGCCTCCCAACTGCTGAGATTAAAGGCATGTGCCACCACTGCCCAACTGCCATTAACTTTTCATCTTCTTATCTCTAAGGATGGACTTTAAAATCATGTTCTTTAATTCTCAGCTAAGTTGGCCATTTTAAACTATTTTCTGATTTCCTTTGCTTAAATCACATTATAAGGCTTTTTGACACATGGTCAAGCATGACTAATGAAATCGTAATAAAATCATAGTTTGTAAATTCTTAAAACATTGTTATTTACCCAGGTGCTATTGTATTATAACAAAATGGACTATAATCTATTGGAGAATCAAGTAGATATATTTGTAAAAATCATCACCCAATTACAATTTTTCTTAATATAAGTTTGCCATATGTCTCTAATACTATATTTATACACTCTATGATTATGTATCTACAGATAGCAAAGAGTCCCATTAATGATGCAATGGGATTGGAATTATTACTGAGCCTATAGATATGTGTTAAGTAAAATATTTAAATACTTTAAGAGGCTTCATATATAAGTCTCTTAATTATAATATATGTGATAGGAAGAACCATTACATCCTATTCATCAAAGATCAAACCTATTGAAACTATGTTGAATGGGAAATAATTTGATTTTGAAGAAAATGAGATCAGGACATAAAATTGCGAAGAGATTTTTCATTATCTTTAATAGGAAATAAAGAATAGTGTTCGGTGATTTTAATACTGTCAATTATAACATACAATACTGCACATGTAAGTTCACTATAACATACACAAGTATGTAATGATTCAATACCTGAGAGGGCCAAAGAGACATAGTACGGGGAAAAGCTCTTTGTAAACCCCAGAAGCATTCATATGGGTATGTCAAGGGAAAAATAATGTAGTAAGATGAAGAGAAGAGACATCACTTGCCACACAGAATCTTAGTTATTTGGAGCTCAGAAGATACAACTTCACTGTGTTCACTCCTGTATCTGTGATTATATTTGACATTCAAAAAGAGGAACATTACTGCATTGCTGGTGGGATTGCAAACTGGTACAACCACTCTGGAAATCAGTTT
>NW_022196891.1:42611703-42615255 GCF_008632895.1 Mastomys coucha | reverse complement strand
TGTAGGGGAATGCCAGGGTCAGAAAGTAGGAGAGGGCGGGGTGACAGGCATGGGGAGGTGGGAGGCAAATCTTTAATATTAGAGTATTACTTCATAGTCAGGGCATGTGAAAGATATCTTCACATACTTTATAAATGTAATGCTGAAGTAGAATTTAAATATCATAGCTTTCAGCATGTTAGAATGATAATTCTCAGGTTTGTAGTATAGTCAAACTTGTGCCTACTTAGAGAATTATCTAATTTTCAGAGTTTTTTTCCTATTCCATCAGAAGCTTCTTGCTCATTAGCAATCGTCCTCCACATACCTTTCTTGATCACTTCCTTGACTGCCAATAATTTTCAATCTCTAAAGATGAATATACCTTGAGTTCTAGCTTCTTTTATGTTGTCCTCATAAAAGAGTTTGGCCAAAAGTAAACCTAGAATGGGAATGATTTATTTTGCTTACACTTCCAGGTTACAGTCCATCACTGAGGAAAGGCAGATCTGGAACTCAATATGAGGAATCAAAGTAACAACCCAAGTGGGACACTGTTGTCTTGCTCACTGTCTCAAGCTTACCTAACTTTTATATATATTAGATGTTTTCTTATTTACAATATCTCCTTTCCCAGGTTCCCCTCCAAAAAAGAAAAAAAGAAAAAAAGAAAAGAAAAAGAAAAGAAAAAAAACTAAAGCAATCCCCTGTTCCCTCCTGCCTCCCCCTGCTCACCATCCCACTCCCTCCTGCTTACTGGTCCTGGCATTTCCCCTACACTGGGGCATAGAACCTTCTTTTTTATATGTCTCAAGGCCACCTGCCCAGGCAAAATTTCTAGAGTAAGATTGGTCTTCCTGAATCAATTAATAATTAAGGCAGTGTCTAGCAGACATACCCATGCTCCAATTTGATACTGGCAGGACCTCAATAGATATTTTGATCTCAGTTGACTCTTGGCCATTTTGACTTGAGAATTAAAGCTAAATAAGGCAACACAATATTTCATTTGAATAGCATAATGTAATATCTAATTTTTTAAATAGGTATTCATTGTGTTAATGACTGGATACAGACAGCACTTACTTGAGGCATTTAACAGCAATGGATATTTCTTCTAGCAATACTACACCTAATAATTCAATAGAAATTTCTGCTGCTAAAGTACAACTTTCTTATGGCAGGATAAAGCACAAGACAGCACAATAAAGTTATTAAAAGAATCCTCTAGGCAGAGAAAAATATGACTATGAAAGGTTTCTTTATAATTTCTGAAGTGGTGTTTTTAGTAGAACCATGGTAGGTAGGTTAAGTACTTTTCCATAGTTTTGTGTTAGTCAAAATAAGTGAGAAAATTTTAAAAAATAAAATAAATCATAGTTAAGATAATATAAACTGGTATGGTACAGAGAGCAGTGAGTAAGTAGAACCTAATAATTTTGTAAAAATTATCTAACTAGTAGTTTCAGAATTTGTTAATATAGACATAAGACATTGCTAATACACTTGACTTCCCCATTCCCCCATTCTCTGTGGTAATTTTGGAAGTTTTATGCATTGGCTTTTATATTTTATATATGTGTATATTCATAATCATTCTTGTGATAAAAAGGTTTCTCATTTTCCACTCCTATGATGTATTTAGTTACCACTTCAAAACTTATGTTACTCTAATCATTAGTGCCTGCAAAGGAATTATGTTTTTTTTTTCTAAGTGGAACTGTTGTAATCTCCTAGGTTACTGTACATTTTTTCTAAAAATTTAAAATACATTTTCTAACTGTTTCTTGGCATTTTCCAGCTGGTAATATCTTTTTCTTTTGTCATTTGATGAAGTTAGAGTTCATTTAAGAAAAAATTAGGTGCATAGAATTGCTCAGTGTTAGAACATTGTGTTTCCAGTTATAAGAATACCATCAGTTTGGTTTAAAATTGCCGAAGTGATTTCCATCCCATACAGCAATACAAGATATTGCTTATCAATCAACATATGGTTTATGATCATTCTTAGTGTTTGTCAGTATTTGACAATTTAATTCGAGAAAATGGTTGAGTTTTTCTTTGTTGAGGAGTTCAGAAGCAGCATGCTGCCAGTAGCATGAGATAGGCTGCTTTTGAACTACCCAGTGTGGTTTCTGGTAACCAAGCTATGGTTCTTTGCAAGAGCAGTGAGTTTTCGTTACCACTGATCCATATCTTGAAAATTATTTTTTATTTTTATATACTTCAGTTCTCACTCCAGTAACTCATATGCACTGGTATTAACTTCTTATTTTGGTATTTGATTGTGAGGTAGAAAACTGACATGCCATATATTCTCTTACATCCTAATAAAGGATATATGTATAAAGTTATATATGATAGTATACATATATATTATGTGTTATATAATACATGTTTTATCTTATATAATACATATTATATAACATGAATATACATTTATATGACATAAATACATAATTCATGATATGTATAAATAAAATATATATATATATACACACATATATATATACTGCACTAGTACTAATTACTAAATGAACAAAAAAGATAAGATATGTGTATACATAGATATATAAGCATTTTGATATGTGTTTTCACATGCATGATTCCTGGTTGGTATGCAATCTTTGATCCATCCTCTAAAACATTCTAAGGAAGAAAATCAGCTGTTTACATCATCCTGCATCTAAATGAGTAAAAATCAAAAGTTCCACTGCATGAATTGACAGATATTCTGCCTTAAATTGTATTTTCTTCTTTCCTTCTTCAGAGCAATGTGGATGAAACTGCTTCTCTCAGTTTCTGATTCAAATGCTAATTTCTTTTAGAAGAACCCTAGCAGATGTACCCTAAAAACATGTTCTTCAACAACAATTAAGACACATTTTATCATAGTTGACAACTATTTACATATCATACTTTTATCATGTAATTATTTTGTTATTGAATTCTACTTTTACACTGGCAGGTTGAAATTTTCACTTTGGACCAAGTGTTTGACAGTATATATCCATCATCATACCTGGCACCTGTTTCTACACATCTAACATGTGGAGAACCAAAGACCAATGGAAACTTATCAGCACATAGATTGATTTTTAGAACTGGGTAAAACAATTATAGTCTAGACATATGTTCATTTTACTTTATACCTGTAATACTTTTTCTTTTCTTTTTTTCTTGGTTTTTTCAAGACAGGGTTTCTCTGTGTAGCCTTGGCTGTCCTGGAACTCACTCTGTAGACCAGGCTGGCCTCGAACTCAGAAATCCACCTGCCTCTGCCTCCCAAGTGCTGGGATTAAAGGCATGGGCCACCACCACCCTGCTGTAATACTTTTGAATAGCTGGCAACAGAATATACCAGGGCCTGGGTAGCTAAGAAAATTGGTTCATCTCCAGTTCAAGACATTTGAGGTTTAAGGTAAAAGTGTTGGAATTTTAAGTTTCCCTAGGATTCTTTAGGTGATCTGCAAATAGCTGTCTTCTTTAAGCTCTCAGATGGTCTTTTGCCATGCACACTTTGCGTGATGGCGGTATTTGAGGCGTAAACTTCAAGGAAAGTCAGTCTCCTGC
>NW_022196891.1:42603182-42610984 GCF_008632895.1 Mastomys coucha | reverse complement strand
TGCCCACCTGGCCAGAACCCCTAGTCCCGTGGAACAAGGGACCCCGTAAGAAATCCCGGTCCACGGCAGTCTTTCCTCTATCTCTTTGAGTCTTCTCATAATTTTTTCTTCAAAAGTGACAATATTACATGGCAGATAATGATATCATCTACAACACCCAAACTGAACTTAATCAGTTATTTCCAAACCTTTTCTTTGATAGTTAAATTCTGATCTATTCATAGTAGGGGCTTTGTTTTTCAGACTTTAAGAGTATCCTTTCCAGTGCTCCAGTGGAAGTCTATTTCGCCAACCATGTTGTATTCATACAACATTCTGAACCACCACCCAGGATCTAGAAACAATCCAAGAAATAACAACTGCCTCGAGCAAGATTGTTTCTTAACTTCAGAACTTTGAAAGACACTTTAAATATACTTTTCTTTAAAAACAGATTGTTCAGCTGTGAAGAATGTGTACTGTTCTTGTAAAGGACACAAGCTAACCTCTCTACTCCCAGAGTTAGTGGCTCATAATTGTTCATAATTTCAGCTACATGGGATCTGATTCTTTATTTCAGCCTTTTCCAACACTCTTTCTACACACACACACACACACACACACACACACACACACACACCTATACACACGCAATCAAATATAAATAGTAAATAAACAAAAATTTGTGTGTATTTAGATAGCAATGAACTATTCCTTGAATTCACCTGAAAGAATGCAACAAGATGTAAGGATTATGATAAGTAAAAACTGATTATTCCAATAATTCCTGCATTTTTTATTTCTAGATTTTATGAATAAACCATCTGACATGGCACACAGGATTTTGTATTTATTTTTACTTTGAAATAATATTTATATGGAAAGGAAGATTGTTTTGTGTAACCCTGATGAGTTCAAAATAATCACATGGGACCTTACCAACACATGATCTTCTCAGATTTTCTTAAAGGAGACCTATGAATGAAATACATTAGTAATTTGCAGGCAGAAAAGACATCACAGTAAAAAACTAAATGTCAGATTCTTTAAGAAACATTGACATGGCTTACAACCTGGGATACCAGTGGCCAGACCTTACCTGGACTCAGGTAGGTAATTTCCACTCTTCTTGTTTCTCATTTCCTTCTGCCCAACCTGCTTAACAACTCTGTAGAAGAGTTTTTGAAGAAGTCTCTCTATACTTTTTATCTCCTATCCTTTGGCACCTCACCAATTCTTGAGGCAGAACCAGCCATTCTCCTTCCCCCTAACCTTAGAATCAGTCCCTATAACCAGAAGTACTATCTACTGGAATAACCTGTGGCACCAATTACAAGAGACTTAAGTAGGAGCATTGCATCTCTCTTTTTGTCCTCCTTTCTGAAATCTCACTCTCTTATTAGTAACTTAATGGTAATATCAAAACTCTAAAAAACAAAAGGAATACTAAACCAAAATGAATAAAGAACAAGAGATAATCAAATCCCAGGCTGAATTCAATAAAATAGAAACAAACACATAAATTTCCCATATGGTCATAGATGCAAAATTCTCAAAAAACCACTTGCAAACCAAATCCAAGAACACATATAAAATTCATCCATCATATTCAAATTGGGCTTCATTCAGATATACAGAAATAATAACTCAACATATGTAAATCAATAAATTCAATTCACCATAAAAACAGATTGAAAGACAAAACCATATTATCATCTCATTAGATGCTAAATAAAACCTTTGGCAAAATTCAATATCCATTCATGTAAATCGTCCAACAGAGACAAGAAAAGGAACATACATCTCCATAATAAAGGTGATGTTGTGCAAGGATTATAAGCAACATCATCTTAAATGGCAAGAAATCCAAAGCAATTCTACTAAAATCTGGATGAGACAAGGGTATCCACTCTCTCCATATCTTTTCAATATACCACTTTAATCTTACCTAGAGCAATAAGAAAATTTAAGAAGATCAAGGTGGATGCAAATAGGAAAGGAAGAAATCAAAGGATCTTCATCTGCAGATGGCATGACTCTATAGAGAAATGACATTAAAAATTCCAGTAGTAACCTTCTAAAGATCGTAAGTTTTTTCAACAATGAAGCATAAAAAAACATAAAAAAAAAAACCCATTAACATTACTATAAACAAATGACAACCAGTTGCTAAAGAAATCGGGGAAACAATAACTTTTACAATAGCTTCTAAAACAAAAGTTTGGGTTAACTAACCAAACACGTATAGTACTTAACTCATAAAACCTTTTAAGATATTGAAGAGAACAAATTGAAAAGGTAGAAAACATAAAGATCTCTCATGCTTGTGGATATGTAGGATTAATACAGTGAAAACAGCCATTCTATAATCTGCAGTCTATAGATTGGATGTGTTACCTTTCAAAATTCTGACAAAATTCTTCACAGAAAGTGAAAGGATACTTTTAAACTTCATGGAAACAAAGATATGAAAAAACTACAGGCTAGCAAAAACAGTCTTGAATAATTAAAATGTTGCTATAGAATCACCATCTCCTAATTCCTGTTGTACTACACAGCTATAATAATAATAGTAATATTTTATAGTCATAAAAACAGACCATTTGTTGAATGAAATCAGTATACACATACCTATGGACACCATATTTTCCAAAGAATCCAGAATTACACAGTGGGAAAAAAATACAATGTAGATTAAAGATGGTGGTGCTGGTAAAACCAGATGGATGCATGTAGAAGAATCCAAATTGATCCAGACTTATCACTCTGCACAAACTCAATTTCAAACAGATGAAGTATCCAAATATCTGATACCCTGAATCTGATAGAAGAAAACATGAAGAATAGTGTTGAATTCATTGGAATAAAAAAGGCCTTTAAACAAGATATCTTTATCGCAGGCACTAAGATCAACAGTTAATAAATTGGATTCATGAAAATGGAAAGCTTCCATAGAGCAAAAGACACTATTATTCTTAAGACAATGTAGCAGGCTCCAGAATGAAAAAAAAGTTATACTGTTATCTGGTACAGGGTTCATATGTATACTATGTAAGTGACTAAAGATCTTATCATCAAGAAAACAAATAACTGAAATAAAAATGGGGTACAGATCTAAAGAGAAAAGTCTGAGAAGATACAACACAAGTAGCTGAGAAACACTTAAGGAAATGTTTAACATTCTTAGCCATCAGAGAAATGCAAATCAGAACTATTTTGAAACTTCCCGTGCAATGACTGGGTTACATCTAATTGAGGTTTTGGCCAAACTATCCCATTAGAAACCTTAAACAACTCAGGCTCTTACCATGGCTGTTGTTTGTTCTCTACAACTGATTATAAGGCCCTATTTCTCAAGACAATATTTAACTCATCAAACACAGAAGTAGAGCTGGTGCCAACCTAGACCATTCTAGACTCCATGGACTAAAGTTCCATGGTACTGGAAGTTACTCTGCAGGTTACCAGAGAAGAAGGTAAACACCAACCCTACTACAAATCCTTTGATAAACAAAAGTGACCAGTTTGTATGATAAGCTGGTATAATATGGGCATATATTATTTTGTGAGTAACCAATGAATTACCTCATTGAATTTATGTACTGCCCTATGATGTGAACCCTATACTTGACACTGCTCTACTGTTCAAGAATCTGAGATTAGAGAGGCAGTGCACACCGGGGGAAACCAAATACTACTAAAGGCTCTTGACATTCTGCTCTATCCTTATATCAGAGGCTCACTCAGCCATTATTATAGAAGCATTATCCTCAGCACATGAGAACTAATACAGACATCCACTGTTAGCAGTAGGTAGAGGGTGAGAGACTTTGGAGTACTCAGTCCTAAACGGGACGTTTTCATCAAATTTCCTCCAATCAAGGCTCATGGAGCTACACGAAGTGAAGGATGAAAAACTGTAAGAACCAGAGGGAACGGATGGCACTCAGGAAAAGTGTCTAGCAGACACAACAAAATGATGTACATGTGACTTCACAGAGACTATGGCAGCATGTAGGTCCTTCACAGGTCTAAACTACATACATGGTTACTGGTACTGATATGAGATGACAGACATGAGCTGCCACCCATGAAGAAGAAGCTATCTTCAATTAACAACTGCTCACAAATGAAAGAATTATGTTTTCCACAGGTGTCTCACTAGGTATACAAACCAAACTCCAGGGCAGGCTCCTTGGCCAGCAGAAATGATGGACAGAAACTGAAATGACAGACAGAAACTGAACTCAAAAGTATTTGGGGGAGGGGGTTATTATTTATTATTGTTTTGTTGGAGCATATTTTCCTTACTAATCTTTGACTTATATTTTTTTGGTATCTGATTTTGAGATTGTGTGTGCTGTGTATGGTGTGTGTGTGCACGTGCGCACACGTGCACATGTGAATGTGTTTTCTGCATATGGATGAATGTTTGTGCTTGTTCTCCTTCTTACTTTTTTATCCTCATTTATTTGCCTGTTTCTGTTTTCTGAAGTGGAGAAAATAAGATGAGGATTTGGAAGAGTGGAGAGGAGGAGAGGTTTTGAGAAGAGATGAGGAAAGGGAAAGCATGATCAGCAAAATAGTCTATGAAAATAGTTTTATATTCAATAAAAATAAAATTAACCAAGAAGCACTAACAAGCATATTAAAATATCTCAGCTAATACTATGTCACTGTTACAGTCCTATGTTACAGCTTAACACACTACCTTCTAAACAGCCCAATTGTTAGATCCCATAGGTAAGGGAGACACAGAACAGTGCCAAGACTTTTTCAAAGACTGTAAGTAACAAAATTATGCTTTGAATACAGTTTTATTCAAAGGTCCTGACTCTTACTAGTAGAATAAGGGATAACAGAGTTTAAAACATCTGGTAGTTATGGTTCAATGCAGACAGAAACTTGAAATTTTACCAAGATTAAAAAGAATATGAGACATAAGATCACTGATTATTTTCATTTTACTTGTGATTTTAATACATATTTTTCCTGTACTCAATTTTTAATGTTATTCAATGTTATTACCAGAAGTAACTGCTTTGGAGCATATCCAAAGGAATATATTTTTTTCTGAAAATACGCCAAACTCTTAAATTTTGAAAGCAGCCACACATTATGTTGTAAATGTAAAATCATACCTTTTATTAATTAATACAAATTAAAATTTGGCAAATTTATTTCAGCTGATGTTTTTTAAGTTTTGCAGGCAGCAATCTAGAATCAAATAAAATTTCAAAAGGAAATCTAATGATCGATTCAAAATCTTCTACCTTTCTTATGCTGCTCCTCTCTCTCCTCCTATGGCTCTGGATTCTGTGATTTCTCCCCTCCTTATACAGTACCTAGTCATCAAGCATGATTTTCAACTTACCTTATGACCAACCTATGACTAGTCCATGTTTGCATTTGTTGTAATGTAAAACCAATGTATTACTTTAGTGGTCTGTTCATTGAAAACAAATCCCATTCTGCAGAGCTTACTGTAAGGATATTCAAGAAGCTGACAATATTGTGACCTTTATACCATAAGATGTATACAGGTGCACAGTTGCAATAGATATAGGATCATAGGCAAAGAAAAGGTTGCTTAGTTTTGCAAAGCTTCTATCTCAATTGTGAACTAGTATAATCCTATTTTAAAGGAGATCCCATTGAAGAAATCTTTGTGTAATAAATCCAAAGAAATCATCAAAACAGTACATTGCAGCTAATTAGCCTACAAGTAAAATATAATGTCATGAAACAATACTCAATCCAAAATAAGACAGATTTAGAAGATTAATAAAGTATAGTATATGAAAATAGGAGTAAAATATAAAATGGACATAAACATGTTTTCTAAGACAGTTGCTTCTAAACAGACTCAAGAGAGAAAAAAACTTACAAAAGCTAAAACAAAACTTTATGCCAAGAAAATATATAATCTTAACTGAACATAGAAATAATTAAAACAAAGTAAAAACTGTTGATGCATAAAGATAAAAGCATAAATTAAAAAAATATTGAATGGATAGTCAGCTATTTGAGGATATAATTTAGACATGGACACAAAAGTGATAAAATGAAATTTTCAATGTTAACAGGAAAGAAATAATAACAATATAATCTATAATTATTTACATATGTCCAGAGTCTATAAACAGCACATTTAGACATATAGACAAGCTTAAGTCACGAAATGTTAATACAATTCAATCAAATCACTGTGCAGGAAGCTGACATTTATAATTATCAAAGCTTTAAACTTTAATGTATTATCAGTGTCTCCAATGCAATATAATGAAATAATTTCTTTCTGTTCTCCATTACATATTACAGAAAACTGAACAAAGGGGACACTCAATACTTCATCCTGTGAGGCAAACATTTCTCTGGTATCAAAATCATTGAAACAAAACATAGCACAACCAAAAATATTGCACATGTATTGACACAGTTTTATTTGCAAAGTTTAAGAAAACTTCATTCAGTAACAAGTATGATTAACATCATTTTCATAAATTTACAGAAGTTACTGAAATATATACCATAAATCTATTATTCTGAAAGAGAAAATCATCAGTAAGTGAAAATACATTCTTAAACTTCATAAAAAGCATTTATGTATAAAAGAATGCAGCAAAAATGTAAGAATGTATTTTCAACTGTTGAGTATTAAACATTTTGTTAAATATATAACTTAATTTCTAGAAGAAAAATGAGTAACATTATATTTGGATTAAGAAAGTGATACTATCAATATTCATAGGCAGCATGATAATTTATATATGTATATATATACATACACATATAGCTAGGAATAATTATATATATTACAAATGTTTACAAAATATGGCATACAAATTTCATTACACAATTCATACTTTTGCTTTTAAAATTGTCTTAAAGGAATTACATCAAATTCAAGGTATGAAATCATAGTGAACATGACAAATCATGTCTATTACTTTCACATTCAAATTGTATAGTTAGTACAAATTTTACATTACCAGAGAAGTCTGCTTTTGTATATTTGAGCACTCAATTATCCCAATTCTATTTTTTGAAATTAAACCAATTTCACCAAAAAATACTAACATAAGTCAGGGCATCAAGTACAGAGATGAGGTTGCTATTCCACAGTCAAAAACTCTGAACAAGAATTGTTCCTGTCGGAAAGAACTGCAGGAACAAAAATGTACAAGAGTCTGAGGAGAAGGAGGTCCAGTGACAGGCTGAAACTGAGATCTAACTCAGGGGGAGGGACCAAGGCCTGACACTATTACTGATGCTTTGACATGCTTACAAATGGGGGACCTATTATGACTACTCTCAGAAAGGCTCAATAAGCAGCTAAAGGAGTCAGATGCAGGTATTACACCCAACCAACGAACCAATGAAGGTGGTAACCCCCATGGTTGAGTTAGGGAAAAGCTAGAAGAAGCTGAGGAGAAGTGTGACCCTGTAGGAAGACAAGCAGTCTAAACTAACCTGCACCCCCACAATCTCTCTGACACTGAGCCACCAACCAGGTAGCATGCACCAACTGATATGAGCCCCCCCCCCCACATACACAGTAGGGTACTGCTTGATCTGGACTCAGTCAGAGAAGATGTACCAAACCCTCAAAAGACTGGAGGCTCCAGAGATTGGGCAGGTCTGGTAGGGTGGAGGTAAGAGGGGACATCATCTTGGAGACAGGTGGAAGGAAGTGTGGATGTGGAACAGTGTAGGGAGGACCATGAGGGGATAAAGTCTAGAATGGTTTTTAAGAGATTAAAGAATAAAAAAAAAAAAGTATTGAAATGATATCAATATCATCCTGAGTGGGGTAACCCAAT
>NW_022196891.1:42597947-42602426 GCF_008632895.1 Mastomys coucha | reverse complement strand
GGAGTTGGTAAGGAAAAAAAAAAGAGATTAAAGAATAAAAAAAAAGTATTGAAATGATGTGCAAGAACAAATGACATATACAGCAAAAAAAACTTTTTAAAAAATAACAAAACAGTCAAAATTCAGAATATTTAGCTTGTTTCAGTTAAACACAAATTATAATTGTACACTAATTGTGCAACAAGAAGTGGTTGATTTTGGAAGACAAAATCACAATAGAAAAAAAATTCTGTGAACAGATTTGTGCATGTAATGACCACTTGTTTTTTAGCAAATACAAATATTCCACTGGGAAATGAAGGAAATAAAGAGCTGTACAACACAATTTACCCTTCATGTAACACTGTGCAGATGCATTACAGACTTAAAGTATAATGATTAAAGTGAAGTGACTTTGAATAGTAAACATGTAATATTGCTAATCTTATATTTAGTAAATGTACAGAAGTCTGATTAGCAAACCAGCTTTCCAAATAATTAATTAATAATAATCCTTATTAAATTATTTTATTCATTTACATTCCAAAAACTGCCCACTTCCTAGTCCCCACTTTCCCGAGTTCTTAAACCCATTCCTACTTGCCCCTCTTCTGCCTCTAAGAGAGTGCTCCTCCACCTGCCTACCCAATCCCATTCATCCCCACCAGAATCCCTCTTCCTTGGGGCATTAAGTTTCCACAGTATTAAGTTCATCTTCTCCACTGAGGCCATACAAAGCAGGCCTCTGCTATACAGATGAGGGAAGCCTGAGCCAAAAGGGCATGTATGTTATGAACTCACTGATAAGTGGATATTAACCAAAAAGGTCAGAATACCCATGATACAACTCACAGACCTTAGAAAGCTTAACACAAAGGAAGCCCCAAATGTGGATGATTCAATCCCACTTAGAAAGGGGAACAAAATAATTATAGGAGGCAGAGAGAGGAAGAAAACTAGGTGAGAAATGAGGGGGAGGGGAAAGGAAAGGAAGGACCAAGTATGGTGACAACAGGAAGGATGCCCAGAGGGCGAGAAGAATGAAATACTTAATAATAATTAATACAATATTGTACTACAATATTAAGAACATAATGATGTTAAGGTATGGAAATGTATACACCAATATTATATACATTACTTGCAACATTAAAGTACCTTAACTATACATGTTTAGTACATAGGTCTTATAACTGACTTTTTACTTAAAAAATTAGAAAATTATTTAAACAGCAATTCTACAAAAATGTGTAAAAATTAAAGTATGAAAACTGATGAATCACCTTCCTGCCCCCATCTGCACCCAGGAGGTAGGTCTGTTCTGCAGCACTCTGTGTAGTATGCCGACCAGGGGAGAGCTTGTCTCCAGGGAGTGCTCTGACCCTGGGACTCATTTCCTTTCCAGTGACTGTCTAAGGCCAAACCATCTAGGAGCTCACGGACCACAGAAGCAGCAGAACAGCTGTTACAGGGTCCTTCCTGCCTCCATCTGCACCCAGGAGCTAGGGCTTTTCTGTAGCCCCCTGTGCATGGGTCTTGCCAGTACAGAACTGGTCTCCCAGGAGTGCTGATACAGGCTTACAGACCCACAAGAAGAACAAGATCAACTCAGAGACAGCAAGAACATCTAACACCAGAGATTAACAGATAGCAAAAGGCAAACTCAAGAATCTTACCAACAGAGACCAAGACTACTTGGCATCATGAGAACCCAGTACTCCCACCACAGCAAGTCCTGGATACCTCATCACACCAGAAAAGCAAGATTTGAATCTAAAATCATATCTTATGATGGTAATAGAGGAATTTAAGGAGGACATAAATAACTCTCTTAAAGAAAATCAGGAGAACACAGGTAAACAAGTAGAAGCCCTTAAAGAGGAAACACAAAAATCCCTTAATGAATTACAGGAAAGCACAACCAAACAGGTCAAGGAATTGAGCAAACCCATCCAGGATCTAAAAATGGAAGCAGAAACAATAAAGAAATCACAAAGGGAGACAACTCTAGAGAAAGAAAACCTAGGAAAGAAGTCAGGAGCCATAGATGCAAGCATCACCAACAGAATACAAGAGATAGAAGAGAGAATCTCAGGTGCAGAAGATGCCATAGAAAAGATTGACAAAACACAGAAAATACAAAATGCAAAATGATCCTAACCCAAAACATCCAGGAAATCCAGGACACAATTAGAAAACCAAACCTAAGGATAATAGGTATAGAAGAGAGTGAAGACATTCAAATTAAAGGGCCAGTAAATACCTTCAACAAAATTATAGAAGAAAACTTCCCTAACCTAAAGAAAGAGATGCCCATGAACATACAAGAAGCCTACAGAATTCCAAATGGTTTGGACCAGAAAAGAAATTCCTCCCATCACACAATAATCAAAACACCAAATACACAAAACAAAGAAAGATTATTAAAAGCAGTAAGGGGAAAAAAGTCAAGTAACATATAAAGGCAGACCTATCAGAATTACACCAGATTTTTCATCAGAAACTATGAAAGCAAGATCTTGGGCAGATGTCATACAGACCCTAAGAGAACACAAATGCCACTCCAGGCTACTATACCCAGCAAAACTCTCAATTATCATAGATGGAGAAACCAAGGTATTCCATGACAAAACCAAATTTACTCAATATCTTTCCACAATTCCAGCCCTTCAAAGGATAATAAATGGGAAACTCCAACACAAGGAGAGAAACTACATCCTGGAAAAAGCAATTTTTCTGATTTCGTTGTTTCTACTTCAATTTTTAGATGGTTTTGTTCAATTTCTTCACCAGCCTAGTTGTGTTTTCTTGTAATTCTTTAAGGGATTTTTGTGTTTCTTTATTAAGGGCTTCTACCTGTTTATCTGTGTTCTCCTGTATTTCTTTAAGGGAGTTATTTATGTCCTTCTTAAATTCCTCTATTACCATCATGAGATATGATTAAATCCAAATCTTGCTTTTCCAGTGTGTTGGGGTATCCAGGAATTGCTGTGGTGGGAGAACTGGGTTCTAATGATCCCAAGTAGTCTTGGTTTCTGTTGGTAAGATTTTTGAGTTTGCCTTTAGCCATCTGGTAGTCTCTGGTGTTATATGTTCTTGCTGTCTCTGACTGGAGCTTGTTCCTCCTGTGGATCTGTAAGCCTGTGTCAGCACTCCTGGGAGACCAGCTGTCTCTTGGCAGAACTTGTGTACAGAGGGCTCTGGAACAGTCCAAGCTCTTGGTGCAGATGGTAGACCAGAAGGAGTTCTTGCACCCACTGCCCTCCTTGCTGCCAGCTCCAGAGAGAAAGTGGTTATCTCACTTTCAAGCCTGAACAGAAAGCACTCTTGGGTAAACAGGTCTCTTCTGGGGAGACCCTGCAGATTGGGCTGGATCAGCATCAGCTCAGGGGTGCATATGGTACTTTTTAAATTTAAATTGTTTCACTTATTCATATTCCATTCTTGCTCCTCTAGTCTCCCCTCCCACAGTTTGTCTTTCCATTCCTCCTCCCCTCTTGCCTTCTCCCTGAACCAGGCCTCCCCTTTCATCCATTTCATCTAGATTTTTCCAGTTTTGTAGAGTATAGATAGACTTTTGCAGTAGGTTTTGATGACTTTTTGAATTTCCTCAGTTTCTGTTGTTAACACTCCCTTTTCTTTTCTGATTTTGGTAATTTGGATACTGTCTCTATACCCTTTAGTTAGTTTGTCTAAAGTTTTATCAATCTTGCCAATTTTTTTAAAGAACAAACTCTTGGTTTTGTTGATTCTTCGTATTGATCTCTTGATTCTAACGGGTTGATTTCAGCCCTGTGTTTGATTATTTCCTGCAATCTACTCCTCTTGGGTGGGTTTGCTTCTTTCTGTTCTAGATCTTTCAGGTGTGCTATCAATTTGTTTGCAGGGGATCTCTCTAATTTCTTTATGAAGGCACTTATTGCTATTAATTTTCCCCTTATTACTCCTTTCATTGTGTCCCATAAGTTTGTGTATGGCGTATCATCATTTTCATTGAATTCTATGCAGCCTTTGATTTCCTTCTTTATTTCTTCTCTTACTAAGTTATCATTGAGCAGGAAAGTTGTTTAGTTTCCATGTGTATGTGGACTCTCTCTTGTTTTTGTTATTATTGAAGTCTTGCCTTAGTCCATGGTGATCTGATAGAATGCCTGAATTATTCCAATCTTCTTGTTTTGTGTTCTATTATATGGTCAGTTTTGGAGAAATTTCCAAGAGGTGCTGAGAAGAAGTTATATTCTTTTCTTTTGGGGTGAAATGTTCTGTAGATATCTGTTATCCATTTCGTTCATAACTTCTATTAGTTTTATTGTGTCTCTCTTTAGTTTCTGTTTCAATGACCTATCCATTGGTGAGAGTGGGGTTTTGATGTCTACCACTATTACTGTGTGAGTTTCAATGTGCATGAGTTTTAGTAAAGTTTCCTTTATTAATATGGGTGCCCTTGCATTTGGGCCAAAGATGTTAGTGACTGAGACTTGTTCTTGTGGGATCTTGTTT
>NW_022196891.1:42588175-42597937 GCF_008632895.1 Mastomys coucha | reverse complement strand
TTTTTCTGTATAGCCCTGGCTGTCCTGGAACTCACTCTGTAGACCAGGATTGCCTCAAACTCATAAATCTTCCTGCCTCTACCTCCCAAGGTCTGGGATTAAAGGCATGCACCACCACTACCTGGCCAGATTTTTCTTTTGATGCATATGGAGTGTCCTTCCCCATCACTTGTGATAACTTTTTGCTAAAAGTCTATCTTATTGACTATTAGAATGACAACTCCAGCTTGCATCTTGAGACCATTTGCTTGAAAAACTTTTTTCAGGCTTTGACTCTGATGTAGTGGTTATCTTTGTTACTGAGGTGTTTCTTCTATGCAGCAAAATGCTAGGTCCTATTTAAGTATCCAGCCTATTAGCCTGTGTCTTTTTATTGGGGGAATTGAGTCCATTGATGTTGAGAGATATTGAAGACAGATAATTGTTTCCTCTTATTTTTGTTTCTGGAGGTGGATTATGTGTATATGGGTCTCTTCTTTGGGGTTTGTTGTGATCTATTTAGTTTCTTCAGCTTTTTTTGGGTGTAATTATCATCATTGTGTTATTTCATTCCTGTATTCTTGTAGGGTTGGATTAGCTGAAAGACACTGTTTAAATATAATTTTGCAATGGCATCTCTTGGTACTTCCATATAATGATTCAGAATTCTGTTGGGTATGGTACCCTTGGTTTGCATTTGGGTTCTCTTAAGTTCTGGATGACATCTGTCCTGTATCTCAGTTAAGAAGTCCAGTGTAATTGTAATAGGCCTGCCTTTATATGTTTCTTGGCCTTTTTCCCTTACAGCTTTTAATATCCTTTCTTTTCATTTAGTGTTTTGATTGTTATATGATGAGATGCTTTTCTTTTCTGGTCCAAACTATTTGGTGTTCTGTAGGCTTCTTGTACATTTATGCCCATCTTTATGGTTATGTTAGGGAAGTTTTCTTCTATGATTTTGTTGAAGATGTTTTCTGGCCATTTGAGCTGAGATACTTCACCCTCTCCTATTCTTACTCTTATTATTCATAGCTTATTTTTCTGATATTTTCATTGTTTTCTGAATTTCCTGGATATTTTAGGTTAGGAGCTTTTTATACTTTCCATTTTTTTTGACTGATATTTTGTATGGTGTCCTCTATGCTTGATTTCTCTTGTATTCCTTGTATTCTGTTTGTGATGTTGACCTCTGTAGCTCCTGATTTCTTTCCTAAATTGTACTTCTCCAAAGGTGCCTCCTTTTATGTTTTCCTTTTTGTTTTTACTGCTGTATTTTTAATGAATTATTTTCTTTTGTTTAAAATGTTCTATCACTACACGGTAGGAAACTCAAAAATTAGTCATTCTAAAGTAGTATTTTTTCTCTTTATGAGCTCTCATTAGATTTCCATTACAGCATGAGTAATAACTATTTTCTAATAAACTTTAAAAATTTTGAAGCATACTAAAAGTGGGATGAACTTAAGTAGCAGAAAAGAAATTTGGCCAAGATCAACCATAAGTGCTACATAAAACATAAAATATGTAAAAATATTCAAAGATATCTAGAGCATCTGAAGCAATAAGTGCTAACAGGGCTAAGCCTCGAGAGAAGAGGGTTGGTAAAGAAAAATGAGCTTCAGGGCTCTTTCTCTCAGGGCATTTCCCAAAGTGTAAGACACAAAGCAGAATTAGCTTGACTCTCACTAAATTTACTTTCATTTCATATACGTTTCAATTTAATAAATGATTTCTAATTTGTGTCATTAGGACATTTCTAGTTTTGTCTATATTACTAAAGGGAAAAAAGGAGGTATGAACTAAGCCTGAAGAGAAATAAAAAGGTTAATGTTGAAGTTAAAGGAGGTTTTTAATTAATTGGCAGAAAATCACAGTGACAGTTCTCATCCTGTTGCACTTACAGAAAATGAACTATTACATTTTTCTGGGTCTGAGCAAAAACTAAAGATGTGGAGAATAATTAATTGGAAGAAGCATTAAACATCATGTTCCCTACTCAAGAGGAGGAGCAAAGTGATGATTATTTTTCTTGGTATATGAACAAGTAAGAAACATTAGAAAAGCAATTAACTCCTGACCACTGGGTCAGAACGCAGTTTATTAAGAGATTCCCTGTCAAATAATCCACACGGCTTCAAACTGGACTGAGCTATTTCCTTAGAATGAGTAGGTATTTATGAAACAATTTTTAAAAAAAGAAATAAGAAGAGAAATTCAGTTTTAATAAACTTGAATTTTGTAAAACACAATAAATATTTGACTAAAATCAGCTGATTCTGAAGATATTTTTAATTTATTTTGCTATGTTTTATGAAATCCAAATAAATATTACTTTATTTAAATATACATGTATAAAATATGATAATATAGTATGTAATTATGATTCCTTCAAGGCATAATTTTTATAATATAATGAATAAAAGAAATAACCGATGATCCGTGAGCATGCACTAGTACTTTAATGTTTAATTGTCATACACTTAGCTTATAGTGGATAAGTAATAAAAACATGACAACTCCTATGTCTTCATCATTCATTTTGCATAACAAAATTTACACTGAATGTTGTAAAGTCTAAAAGACAGTATAGTGATTAAAAAGTTACCCTGCAAAGCTGACCATTTACATGGCAGATGAATAAAGATGGAACAGTCTCTGAGTGCTTTCTACAGGATTCAATTCTTTAAAACGTAGGGAAATCAAAGAGACAAGATAAATTCAGAATGAAGAGAAAAGAATCAAAGTTAAATAAATCAAAGTCTGATCATAGAGACTATCTGGGGACAAAGAAGACATTGATATCAAGATGGGAAAGTAGCAGCTTGAAGATCATCATTAGCAAAGGAGGAAAATCAGAACTTTTATGATGCACTTAGTGATGTGTAAGTTTTGTAATCTAACAAACAATTGTGAAGAATCACAGACAAGGAAAAGGGAGGTTTAATACAATCACATGACAGGTTCCAAGCTCCTATAAGACATCTGCTAGAAGCCTAGCCATGGAAAACTTCCTTCTCCCACTTTCACTGATAGAGTAACATTAGAATAACTAATAGTGTCTAGATCAGAAAACTGTTGTAGGGACTAAAATGCCAGATGTGCAAATGCATTAATTTTAGTTCTCTACTGATGCCTTAAGGAATCACAACTCTTTTAACAAGTTAAAATATCATTGATTTATTTTTTTCAGGTTTGTAGAATGAAGTTAAGGTAAAGTGGTCTGTGTAGGTTCACTGTTTTTTGTTTTTTGTTTTGTTTTTTTCTCAAAAGGCTGACATCAAATGCGGGAGAAGTTTATGTTCTCTGCTATAGGCTGAAGGAATGAATACACATCCAAACTCATTCAAATTGTTAGTAGAATCCTATTCAATACAGAAGGACACCATAGGCTACCTTACTAACTCCCTATGGAGGATCTTTCTTAGCTTCTCAGGTGACATCTTAATTCATTGTAGGTGAGTGAATCTCTTCTTCTATCTCTAAATGTCTATCTCAGACACGTTATTGTTGTAACCGCTGATATCTTATTTGTTTGGATTTTTACCACTTTCTTCTTACCTCTTCTTGCCTCTCTATGCTTGTTTTTTTTTTAATTGTAATGCACTTTTAGTTGAAATACGTAATACATATCTGATGAACATTTGTGTATGTTCACACATATATACATATATACACAATTACACAAACACATACACATAACCAAATGTGTGCATGCACACATGTATGTGAAATTTAAAAAGAACTAGCTAGTTATACAGTTATGTGGTTTTAAAGAACTCACAGAGATTCTGGTCCTTATGTTGAGAATTGTTATCTTGGCCAGAGTAACATGTAGAACAACTATAATATTTTGTTTACAGGGTATCCTCTAATAGGTATCAGTATTAATAGTTTACTAAACATAATTCTAATATAGGTTACATGATATTTTTAAATTTTTTACCCATTGATACATAGATTATTTTTATTAGTAATTTTTCTTCTTTCATGCTTTATACATGTTCAGTTTGGTACATTTATCACATCCTTCTACCATTTCTTTTCCTCCCTTCACTGAACTCTGTTTAAGCTGTAAAGCTATTTCTCTTATTTACTAGTTAGAATTTTGCTCAGTGTCCCATAGGATTTCCTGTGGGTCACCTGTTTGATACTGAATTTGGGAACCAATCATCAGAGCCTAGTGGTCCATCATTGGCTGTACAATTGGATAATAGTCCTCTACTTCCCACAGTATCTGTCAGCTGACAATGGATCAGCAGTATACAGTAGAACCCTTCCCTCCACCCCCAGAGTTGCTGATTAGAAAGTCAACTACTATGAACTAAATGTTAATGTACACAACTGCCATGAGTTTACGATTGTCATGCCCTTGTCTTGTTTAGAAGATACCATATTCCCAAACTCTGGCTCTCACTTTCTTTGGCTTCTTCTGCAATGTTTTCTATGCTTTAAGGGAGTGAGATAGGTATAAGTAAACAGAAGTCATTTATTTTCATGAATGTTGTGCAAAACCAGGTGTTTCTACTTACTTCTGTTTACAACAAAGAAAGGGTCTTTCTGTTTAATGCTGAGAATAACCTATTTCATGGGTATAAATGATATTTAAGGAGTTGTCAATTTCTATGTCACTTAGGGCTGGGAGTCATCTTGATTTTTTTTTCCTTTGGACTTATACCACTTTAGTCATAGCTTGTGGACAATGTCTATAATATTGGGAGTGGATTCTTTCTTCTAAAGAAAGCTATAATTTAAATTAAGGAATAGTTGGTGGGAATTAGTGTTATGACACAGTTTCATCAATGAACACAGCTTTCGAGGCACATTCATATTATAGTTCATAGAGTTCACAGTTTCCTGAGTACTTTGATACACTTACGCCACAAGATCCTGTTTAGTACTATCAGGCTCCATGAGAAATATGCATGAGGAAGGACTCTTTCACAGTATCCAGCTTTACTTCTCTATATGTTGTATCCATGGTATACAGTGACTGTATCAGGATGGCCTTAGCAACTAGTGCTGGGAGGTATTCAAGAGGAATAGATTGATCCAGTATTGTGTTTGGAAATACGAAATTCTCTGATGGTTTTTTATTAAGGTGTCTTATGTTGATCCTTGATTTTGATGACTGCTGTTTGTTTTGTTTCCTTTGCCCTGTTGTTTGTAGGACCAGTGATGCCTATATTTTGTAGGGTATCAGCCTTCAAACTCCCTTTATGCATTTTAATCGTGTTATTAAGATGGTAAGTTACATATCAGTTATAGCCCCTCCCCATCACTGTACTTGACATTACTCGCCATTTATGTCCTCTCACTGTTTACCATCTTTCTATCCTCATTGTACCATTTTCTCTCTTTAACTCGTGGTTTTGTCTCTCTCATCTGAAGAAAACCTCCTCCAACTCTCACCTCTCTAGTCTCTTGGAAACCTTAGTACTTCGAAGTAAGAATACAAAATCAAAAAGTTGATTGTGACCCCCATATGTGAGAACAACTGCGGTATTTGTCCTTTTGTGGCTGGGTTCCTGTGCTCCCTATATTTTCATGGAGTTCGATCTAATTTCATTTCTACATATAGCCATATACAATTCCATCATAAGCATGCTTCACTTTAATTGTAAAAAATATTTTATTTAATTATTTCAGTGTACAGTGTTTTGCCTGCATGCATGTCTGTACAACATTTGCATGCAGTGTCTACAGAGGTCAGATCCTTTGGAAATGAAGTGACAAACAGTTTGAGTGAGTATTAGGATTAAAACGTTGGTGCTCTGAAAGAGCAGATATTGCTCTTAATCATTGAGCCATCTTGTCATGCTTAGCCATCACATTTTTATCCATACATTAGATGATGGAAATCTGGACTGTTTCTGTTTTCTCACTATTGTGAACAAAACTGCAATGAACATGTATGTTCTGGTATCTCTATATTAGGATATTATTTTCTTAGTGTGAATACACAGGATTTTTATAGCTGATATATATGTTAGATCTATACCTAGATTTTTTTGAGGACCCTCCATATAATTTCCAAAATGGATGTACACATGGAGATTGCGACTAATGGCATATTCATATTCCTTCTATCATGCATCTGTGCCAGCATTTGTTATCATTTAAGGTTTTGATGATGGCCATTATTAATGGGGCATCATGAAATCTTAAAGAAGTTTTAAGATACATCTACCAGATATTTCAATATGTTGAACACCTATTTAAAGGTGTTTTCTAGAAATTTGTGATTTCTATGTTATTAAGACCTCTCTTTTGAATTTAACAATACATTTTTATCATTTTGTTTTTTAAATTTAGGTTTTTATTTTTATTGACTTTTGAATTATTGATAAAAAAATCATGCAGTACACTTTATTCATGCTTTCCTCTCCCTTAATGTCATTCAATTCTTCCAACCTCTTCTTTCATTCAAATCTACTGTCTTTCTGTTACACACTTAATGAAGGACATATATAAAATAAAAGAAACCTATTGGAATAAGACAAAACAAACTAAAGGAAAATCAGGGGGAAAAATCACAATGAATACATATTGGACACAGAGACACAACTGTTAACAACTACAAGAATCCCATAAAAACACAAAACCAGAAGTCACAACAGATACCTAAAGGACTTATAAAGTTTAAACCAAAATGCTCTTTAAATGCCATTTTTATGAGAAACAGACTCTGCTTGCTATCTATGTCTTTGCAAGTAGGCAACCATAAAGAGTAGTTTGTTCCCTAGGCCTGAGAAGGGGGATTTGATGTAGACATGCTCTTTAGGGCTGAATATTCTATGAGAACCCACTTTCTTCTGGCTATAGTTCCCTGTATTTGTTCTCATCTGCTCCAAAAGGAAGCTGCTCAGACGACACCTAGGTAAGAAGTCAGGTTTCTGTGAGTATATAAAAATATCTTAGAAGTTATTTTAATGCTGTGCTCTTTTTAAAATTTAATTTACTTTTATCTTTTACTTATTTACTTTACATCCTGGTCAATGCTCCTCTCCTAGACACCCCTTCCACAATATGTCCCTCATCCCCCATCCTCTTCTATTATGAGCAGGTGGGGGCAGCCTGGGAATCCTTCCTCCACCTTTGCACCTTAAGTTTCTGTGAAGCTAGGCACTTCCTCTCCCAGCTGAGGCCAGACAAGGCAGCCCAGCTATTAGAATATTGCCCAGCTACTAGAATACATCCCAGCTATAGGCAACAGCTTTTGGGATAGCCTCTGTTACAGTTGTTCAGGACTCACAGGAAGGTCAAGCTTCACGTCTGCTACACAGAAGCAGGGAGGCCTAGATCCAGCCCATGTATGTACTTTGGCTGGTACAGACTGAGAGCACATTAAGGCTCCAGTTTAGTTGGCTCTGTTGGTCTTCCTATGGAGTTTCTATAACCTTTTGGGGCCTGCAATTCTTCCTCCTGTTCTTCCATAATAGTCCCTAAGCTCTATATACTGTTTGGCTATGGTCGTCTGTATCTGTCTAAGTTGGTGGCTGGGTGGAGACTCTAATAGGACAAGATGCTCCTGTCTGCAAGCATAACAGAATTGCATTAATAGTGCTATGGATTGGTGCTCACCCAAAGAGTGGGTCTAATTTTGGGTCAGTTATTACTTGGCCAGCCCCTCGGTCTCTGTTTCCTCCCCCAGGCCTACATTACTTGTGGATAGAACAAATTTTTACTTGAAAATTTTGTGGGTGGGTTGGTGTCTCTATCATTACACCGAGGGTCCTCTCTGGCTACAAGAGGTGGCCTCTTCAATATCAACATCCCCAATCAGTCATGGCTACAGTCAGAACCATTGGTTCTTAGGTACTTCCCTTATTCCAGGTCTGCAACTCCTCCTAGAGATGCCCCACACCTCCTCACTACCCATCAGATGCAGATTTCCATTCATTTTCATGACCATCTAGGCATCTCTTCTGTCCTTCAACACCCTCATCTTGAATCCCCCATTCCCCCCTCCTCAATCCCCTTCCTCACTCCATCTACCACTTATTATTATGTTATTTCCCCTTAAGTGAGATTCATGCTTCCTTCCTTGGACTTTCTCCATTTTTATTTTCTTTGGATCTGTGGAGTATAATATGGTTCCTGTATTTTATGGCTAATATCCACTTATAAATAAGTACATACCATGTGTGTCTTTTGGCATTGAGTAACGTCACTCAGGATGTTATTCTCAAGTTCCATCCATTTTCTTTCAAAAATTCATGATGTCTTTGTAGTTAATAGCTGAATAGTATTCCACAACATTTTCTTTATCCGTTCTTCAGCTGACAGACATCTTAGTTGTTTCCAGTTTCTGTCTATGGTGAATAAAGCTGCCATAAACATACTTGAGCAAGTGTCTTTGTGAGATGTTGGAGCATCTTTTAGGTGTATGCCCAGGGGTGGTAGGGGAGTCTTGAGGTAGAACTACTCCCAGTTTATTGAGGAAACACAAAATTGATTTCCAAAGCGGTTTTACAACTTTTCACTCTCACCAGCAATGGAGGAGGATTACAGTTGCTCCACATTCTCACCAGCATATGCTACCTCTTGAATTTTTTACCTTAGCCATTCTGAAGGAACCTCAGGAGCCCGAGAAAAAGAAGGTCCAGTGATAGGCCCAAGGTGGATTTCAGCTCAAGGGGAGGTCCCAAGGCATGACACTATTACTAAGGAGTGCTCATAAAAAGGGACCTTCTATGACTGGCCTCTGAAAGACCCAACAAGCAGCTGAAATAGTCAGTTGCAGATATTTGCACCCAACAGATGGACAGAAGTAGCTGTCCTCTGTTGAATTAGGGAAGGCTGAAAGAAGCTGAGGAGAAGGGCAATTCTGTAGGAGGACCAGCAGTCTCAATTAATCGGGACCCCCAAGATCTCTTAAACACTGGAACACCAAACAGCATACACCAGCTGATAGGAGTCCCCCAATACACATACAGGAGAGGACTTCCAGGTCTACTTTCATTCAGAGATGATGCACCTAACCCTCAAGGGCCTGGAGTCCCCAGGGAGTTTAGAGGTCAGGTGGCGTGGTGGGTGGAGGCATCCACGTGGAGACAGTGGGATGGGGAGGAGGTATGGGATGTGGAGCTGTGAAGGGTGGATGGGGGGGTGGATGGAATGTGGGGTGTAAAAATAAATTAATTTAATAAAGAAAAGAAAAAAGGAAAGTCAGAATTTATTTGATTTGTATTTGCCTGATGATTAGAAACTTTAAACATTTCGTTAAGTGCTTCTTGGCAATTCAAGATTCTCCTATTGAAAATTCTCTGTTTATTTTGGTATCACAATTATAATGGGTTATTTGAGTTGTTGTGTCTATCTTTTTTAGTTCTTTGTAAATTTTGGATATTAGCCCTCTCTTAAATGTAGGGTTCACGAAAATTCTTTTCCAATCTTTGGGCTGCTAAATTATCCTGTTAACAGTGTCTTCTGTCTGACTAGTCTTTGAAGTTTCATAAGGTCCCATCCAATATCAAACTAAATGGAGGGAAACAAAGCATTTCTCCTAAAACAAAGAAGACAAAGCTGCCCACTCTCTTCCTAACTATTCAGTGTAATACTTGAAGTTCTAGTCAGAGCAATAAGACAACTAAAAGAGATCAAGACACCAAAGTGGCCAGATACAAAATTTGTGGACTCCCTCCCCAAAGCCCGGACAGTAAACAACTACCACTTTGGCCCCAGCACAGCAGCTGCCTGCTTGTTGAGCAAAACCTGGCTCCGGTTACATTCAGAAGCTCCACCTCCACAGAGTAACAAGGAAGTTACTGATTAGACTGTTAC
>NW_022196891.1:42568215-42587869 GCF_008632895.1 Mastomys coucha | reverse complement strand
TCTTCCTATCTATTTCTTACTCCTATTACCAGAAGAACCCTTTCTTTCATTTACGTTGGCGCAGGCAGCCAACAAAAATTATCTCAATGAAGTCAGTAACCCTCCTTTATCTCAATGATAAATGGGCTGAGAAAGAAATTAGAGAAACAGCCTTTACAATAGCCTCTAATAGTATAAAGCATCTTTGTATAACTCTAACCAAGAAAGTGAAAGATCTGTATGACAAGTACTTCAAGTCTCTGAAATAAGAAATTGAAGAAGATATCAGCAACTGAATACTAAATGTTGTGCTCTTAAAAAAAAAAAAAAAAAAAAACATTAACATTTGTTTCCCCCCTAGGTCCTTGGATCATCTCCTCTCATCAAACATCTTTGCTTCCATGGTTTGTAGCTTATTTGTCATTGACTCAACAATTAACATCTACATACAAGTTAACACACACCATTATTTGACTTTCTTGGTCTGGATTACCTTACTCAGAATGATTGTTTTTCTAGTATTTTCCACTTATCTGTAAAATTCATTTTTTAATGGCTGAGTAATATTCCATTGTTTAAATGTGCCACCTTTTTTTAATCCAGTCATTATTAGATAAGAAATTTTAAAAAGTAATGGAATTATGTAATATTGAGTCAGAAAATGCTAGGCAGAATAATTTGTGAAAATGCCCCCTGTGAGAAATATTGCCCAGAGAAATTCCTGTGGTAAGGAAGGAAAATGGCTGTATCAGTACTGTGTACTTGAGGTTGGCTGAATCAGGTGTTAAGGGTGGAGCACAGGCTCTTCAGCTCAGCACTGTGGGATGTAAGCCCCTATCAGACTGGATAGGCTTCTCCCATAACTCACATGAATAACCATATGGGTGCTCTATTCCTTTGTTCTTATCGTTATGATTTCTTGGTGTTGAATAGGTAGGCCTAGAATTAGGTGCAGTGTATAAGAACATTTACTAGCCATAAGACTATGACATAGGATGGAGTCTTTCAGAGGTCCATTTTACTTACCTGCAAAAGAAGGCAATAACCTGATCTATTAGTTAGTGCAGTGGCATTAATAGGACACTTTGTCTTAGATGACGCATTTCACAGGTTTCTGAGATCTCAAGCATTCAGAGACTTCTGATTTTTAATGAGCATAAAAATGGAAGAAATGATATTCCTTTTGTAATAGACTCTTTCTGACACATGGACTTCAGATGTTCTTAGCTCTGTAGACAACCCCTTTTTCTCTGTTACTTTCTTGAATTACAGAGAATGATTTGACAGGCTTTATTGATTTACTACACAAAACATAAATCTTTGAGGTGGATAATTGTGTGGGCAATTTTCTTTCTTTTGTGGGTACTCCTTTACTCAAAAGCATCACATTTTTCCTGGAATAAAAATTGTTCACTAATGAAAAAATATTTATTTTTACAGTGAAAGAACTGACTGCTTTAATGGTGTCATAGCTGCTGTATAGATAGCTGAAAGCTTTTTGTTTTGTTATTTTTCACTCTCTCTGAAGCTCTCTGACTCTGCCTTGGTTATTGAAACTCTTGTCCAACTTTCAATCAGATTAATGATGTTACTATGCAAGTGAACTTCACAACATTGTTCTGGTTTTACTTAATAAACCATCTTCACCTCTAAATATGTCAGCAATACATTATGTATATGTGCCTGTATTTCTTTAGATCATTATGTTTAGCTTCTTTGGTAATAAAGAAAATAATATCTACTAATCATTTAAGACCTACATTTGTAGATTAAACTATTGAGTATCTCACTACGTCAGTGATAAATGACCAAAGATACAGATTATAACTGTCATTCTATTTCTCAAAATGGTATTTTTTTCCTTTGTGACATTTTATTTTAACATTACACAGAAACTGAATTCACATCTCTTTCCAGAAGAAATAAGATTTTGACTTAAACCACATGGGTATGAAAGTAAGGTCAAGTTGAAGCCAAATCAATCTAAAAGATGCCGATCTAATACTTGAAAGTAGTACTTGATATTTTCTACCTGGATAATAGAATCGGCTTTCCTTGCTCACTGAGAAAGCCTCTATCTAGTTATAATAAAGCCTCTAATTTACTCATTTTATTTTGAAGGTAAATTAAATGTAAAACACACATAATTGGATTTAAATGATTGAAACATTTTCTCTCCTTCTAGGAAAATAACAATCTTAAGCAGATAATACTTCTTATGACCAGTAGAAAAAAAAATCAGATAAAATACATTAGTGTTCCCCATCATTTTCAGTATTTTGATTATAAAGTCAAGATTTTCAAATTCAGATTTTAAATACACATCAGCATATATCTTATTCTCCTTAGCAAACTTTGTGAAACATGCTATAGCATCCAATCACGAGAATTTTACTTTGCTCAAAAACTTTCCAGCAACATTTACCATTACTTGATAGGAACTTTATTATCTTAATAATATAGAACTCTATTTTATGAGTAATATAGGAACACTGTATAATTTTATTCCATAGAAATACATGAATACAAGTGAAAAAGATCAATCTAATGAAAATATAGTTGCATTATATTTTATGTAAAAGATATGTAGCCGTAGAAAAGAAAAGCATCATTTCTAGAGAAAAAAATCATACTTAGAAGAATACAGTAAACAAGTATTGATTTATTGCTATATAGGTAATTGATTTATTACTATACAGGTAACAAAAGTATATAGTTAATTGGTTTGATTATCACCAAAATGTGCTTAAGTTATTTTTGGACTTATTTATAAATATGAACATATGTTAATTAATACATGCATTAAAATTAAAGATGTACTACATGGATGGTTTATAAGCTACAGTTATTCTCCTCAGCCCACATTACATAGAAAAATAATAACCACACTTCAACTTTTGAATGGTAACTTGGAAACTAGAGATCTCTCACAGAAAACAAATGAAATACCAACACAGAACTCTGAGCTGTAAATATAGGTAATTGGCTCTGGAAGGTGTGTCAAATTAGAACTGATTCTAGTATTTGAGAATAAAGTTAAATGTTTTACTTATTTATTTATTAACTTTTGTTTGTTAATAGTGGCACAGCTCACATAGAAAGACAGGAAGCCAGAGTGATAGATATTAACTCATTGTCACACGAATTTATCAGAGTCATAAAAAAATGTGACTTAGTACTCTCCAGAATAGACTCCCAATAACCTACTCACTTGTTAATATCCTGACTTCCAAAAGGCTATGATGCATTTTAATATCAACACACTGAAAACCTGCATATAAATGTTTGTGGACATGCACAGAATCATGTGAAATCATAGAAGCCAGTAATTTTTTACATCCAGAATTATAGTTTACTCAAAAATCTAGAAGCAAACCAATAGTAATTCTTCAAATTAAAAAAAAAGTACAAGAATTAATTTTTGAAACAAAAAAACATAAAATGTACAGTAAACCCACAGGGCCATCTCTGTTCCTTCTTAGATAGTCTTTGCACAGTTCTGAATCTGACAATTTACCATAGTGCCACATGCTATGTTGAAGAATTAAAACATTCCTAAGCACCATTAGTAATTCCTGATTGGATTATATTCTGTTCTTCCAAGAGACTATTTCATTTTTCCCTTTTTTTCCCTATTATTTGTTATTTTGTTTTGTATTTGATATCTTGGTTAACTTTTGACTGCAGGAACCAAAGCTAAAAGAAGTTTGCACTTTTCTCTTAGAAGACAGTCAAGGATTTCCCAGTTTCAAGCAGTTATCTGTCATCTATATGCAATGCTCCACAACCTGCTTCTTAATCATGACTCCACGTAACTCTACCTTGCTATAGAGGACATATATACATCCAAGTGTGTTTGGTCACCACAAATTAGCAATAGCCTATAGTGCTTGTGATCGTCGCACACCAATCCCAGAACTGACAGGCATCTAGGCTGCTTTTACTCTCTGCCTATTCTCAATTAATTAGAAGTGAACATGGATGAATAATGTTATTTCATGTGCATTAGTTTTGCCTGAACATATGTATATGTGCTTTATGTATGCTAGGTATTACAGAGGTCAGGGATGACATCATAAATTGAAAATTTCTATGTGGATGCTAGTAATGAAACCCTGATGCTATAGATTAGCATCAAGTACTGTGACATGTTGAGGTGACTCCCTAGTTCTATGTGACTTTTCAATATCTTAAAAAATTATTTTTAATCGTATAGTAAATATACTGAAATATGTATTAATCAAATAACCATTTTCTGGAAATATAGACACATCTTAATAATTAAAAAAGGAAAACAATAAATAATGACTTAAAAATTATTATTTAAGACAGAAATACAAAGACCAGGTAAAATACCAAAGTTAAGGATAATTAAACTAGCTGTCATACATTGGTTAGACAATGTACATTTATGATAGACATAGTAAAATAAAATTAATATGAAAAGAAGTAGAATTAAGATTGAACTTTAAGATTAATAACCAGAACATATGATTAAATAGCAACTTGAAAAGTTGCAAAATATTGAATAAATCTGGTAAGGCTAATGAATAATAAACACAGAAAAAAAAGATGAAAATGATTATTTTCCACTTCTGTATTAATGCCAATTGCTCATTAAATCTAAACCTATTAATGCAGCAAAAATGTTTGCAGGACTTGTTTTATTGTATTATTTTTCTTCTCTAAGGGAAGTACCTTATTTATGTATCTTGTTGTCTTTCTTTCTACCCTGATTTATTTGAGTGTTCCTTTCCATTATTTATTTGTTCATTACTTGTGGCTGCCTGCAGCCACACACGAACGGGTCTTCTGGAATGGGAGTTAGAGCCTGTGAAAAATTAAGGGAACCGGAATGCAGGAAGGGGTTAAAAAATGAGACCAACCGAGGCGTGATGTGCTTTCAGTCCTCCATCATTTATTGAACTCTCTTTGTTACAAGCAGGTAGGTAGAGAAAAACCCCTCCCCCAGTCCATCAGCAACTCGTGGCCCAATCAGCATCTTTATCTTCAGTCTCTGGAGGCGGGACTTCAGTCGTAACAGGAACTTGGAGAGAAGTGTGGCTATTTGCAGGAGCTTAGAGAAAGGCATGGCTATTTTTGGTAAGGCTGTCTGAAAGAACCAGCTTTTAGCTGGAGGAGGGTCACAATTACTGTACAAAACTACATGTTTCACTACCATATTGTTATTTATGAGTGACCACTCATGAATAGCTCATAACATCCTTGTTTTTCTCATTGGCCATTCCCAATGACCCCTTTCTTTTCACAAGAGGAACCATTATGTATAAGGGAGGAGTATATAATGAGAAAATTATCTGAAAATAAATGATAATAGGTGGCTCATCATATTATTTTAATTCTTCAACTCTTGTAAAGTAGCAAATAATATCCCAATATATCAAAATATCAGAGTTTAAAATCTGTTTTCTCCCATTAGTTTTACATGAAAGATAAACTTTAACTGACAATGTTAAATTACATAGAAAGAAGGCAAAAGATTAGTTCATTTTGAGGCAAAAACACTGAGAGAGTAATGAAATCATATTTTAATGAAACACAGCAACCTTAAAATTAAAATCAAACAAATATCTTGATTCATACAACAAATAGAAAATGAATTCAAACCAAATTTGAAGTGCCGACTGCTCATCCTGAGGAACTGATTCCTAGCACCCACGCTGGGCATCATAACTATCTGCAACTGTAGTTGCAGAGGATATCATGTCCACGTTTGGCCTCTCTGAGCACTAAACAAATGTAGGACAAAAGACATACCTTCAAGGCAAAACATTAATGTACATATATTATTGTTTTAAAAAAATAAATTGAGAAATTTTGAAATGGGGAAGAAATTAAAATTTTCTGTCAAATTACAGGATAATAGAGCAGAAAACAAATTGATACAAAATATAAATTCTGAAATCACCACCAATAGGATAGTAAAGCTAAATATAAAGTTAAATAAGTAAGACTAAAGTACACTAGGAATAATATAAAACCTTATCATAGGATTTAAAACTAGGTCTTGGGAAGAATTTATCTTTTGTAAAGAGTTAATTCTTGACGAAGCCACACTGCCCTGAGTACCCTAATATCTTTGGGGGACCTCTATTCTCCCCTCACTTTTTCTCTGCCTTCCTTCATCAGACTCTGAACCATACATGGGGACTTTCATTCTTCTGCCACCTCTCCTCCACCTCCATCATACTCCAGAACCATACAGGTATGCTTCCCTTTCCCCACCCATCTTCCCTGCTTGCTGAGCCCCCTGGGTCATGCCAAGCTGCCCTGAACTATCTGCTATCTTAGGGAAACCTCCATTCTCTTGCCAATTCTCTGACTACCTTCATCAGACCTGAAGCTCCCTAAACATACAGAACTGAAGGTCCAGAATCATACTACCTAAGGACACTGATCACAGCCCTAACACACTAGGACCATCAAGATTTACCCACTCACAATACCTACTACAGCAAGAACATCCAGGGACTAAAATCATCCAGATGACTAAAGGCACTTCAAAGAACACAATCAACAAAATCCCACACAATACAATACATCCTAAGCACAGCTAACCCACTACAGCAAGTGAGTGAAAACGGCCAGCAGTTCCACTCAGGTCTGTGGATCTCTTCAGCTGGAGGTTTGACAGGACCTGCAAAATAAACGGGTCAGGAGAACAAAAGAGACACGGAAGTCAAGTAATGTATCAAAGCATCCATTTACTTGGGGGGCATTTTGAGCTTATATAGGCAAGTAAGAAATGAAACCGAAAACTCTAGAAATAAAATATATGCATAATGTACATACAATCTCAGACGTGGAGACAGACGCTGTGATCTCTCATGCTCAGTTCTCAGGCAGTCAGGTTTGTTTACATTCAGCATGTCCTCAGGCAGTAGGTGTGTCAGCAACCAGCTGTACCTTCTCCAGAATCCTCCAAGGTGGAACTGCAGTGTAGTGGGCCATTGTGTAAGTCCAGCAGGCGTCAGCTGACAGTCTCAGGCTGTCAGCTCTGCCAGAGAGCTGAGGCAGGAGGGAGAGGGCCAACAAGCAAGCCCTGCACATCCTAAGACAACCAAAACACAAGAAAATAAACTTAAATCCAATATTATAAAGATGATAAAGATCTTAAAAACTGAAATGAATAAATCTATTAAAGAAATAAAGGAAAATACAACCAAGCACATAAAGGCCTTTAAAGGGAAAACAAATAAGGCCCTAAATGATGTACAGGAAAATGGAATTAAACAGGTGAAGGAAATAGACAAAACTGTGCAAGACCTGAAAGTGGAAATAGGAACAATAAAGAAAGCAAAAACAGGAAATTCTGGAGATGAAAAACATAGAGGAGAGAACAGGAACAACAAACAACCTCATACAGGAGATGAAAGAGAAAATATCAGGCATAGAAGACAGAGTAGAAGAAATTCATACATCAGTCAAAGAAAATATTGAATCTAAAAATTTGCTAACTTAAAACATCTAGGAAATCTTAGATTCCATGATAAGACCTAATGTAAGAATAGTAGGAATAGAAAAAGGAGAAGAGTACCAACTCCAAGGCACAGAAAATATTTTCAACAAAATCATAGAAGAAACTTTTGCAACGTAAAGAAAGAAATGCCTATAGACATATAAGAAGCATATAGAACATCAATTAGACTAGATCAGACAAGAAAATCCTCTTGGATAAAAATCTACAGAACAAAGATAGAATATTAAAAGCTGCCAGGGGAAAAGGCCAGGAAACATACAGAAGCAGATTTATCAGGATTACACGTGGTTTTCCAAGAGTCTCTAAAAGCTAGAAGAGCCTGGACAAACATCTCACACCCTGTTAAAAGCCACAGGTGCCTACCCAGACTACCATAGCAAGCAAAACCCTCAATCACAATAAATGGAGAAAACAATTTCAGGACAAATTCAAATTAAAATAATATCTATCCTCAAATATAGCCCTACAGAAAATATTAAAAGGAAAATTCCAACCCCAAAAAGATAACTACATCCAAGAAAACAGGGAGAATAAGTAATTTCATATAGACAAAAACACAGAAAGCACACACATCACACACACACACACACATACCCACACAACACACACATACAAGCTCTCTCTCACACACACATCACCACCACCACCAAAAACAACAACAACAACAACAACAAATTAACAGGAAATAATGATCAATAGTCAGTGTGGTGTTTTGTGTATGCTCAGCCCAGGGAGTGGCTCTATTAGAAGGTTTGGTCCTGTTGGAGGAAGTGTGTCACTGTGCATGTGGGCTTTAAGACCCTCATCCTAGCTGCCTGGAAGCTCTGCTAGCAGCCTTCAGATGAAGATATAGAACCCTTAGCTCTTCCAGCATGTCTGCCTGGATGCTAAAATGTTTCTGCCTTGATGATAATGAACTAAACCTCTGAACCTGTAAGCCAGTCCCAATTAAATGTTGTCCTTATAAGAGTTGCCTTGGCCATGGTGTCTGTTCACAGCAGCAAAACCTTAAGACAGTCAGTAATATCTCTCAACTTCAATGGACTCAATTCCCCAATAAAAAGACAAATGCTGAGAGAATGGATGCAAAATCAAGTTCTATCATCCCACTTTGTAGAAAAAACAGGCCTCAGCAGTAACTTTAGATATTACCTCATGAGTAAAGGGCTAGAAAAAAAATCCCCAAGCAAACAGATCTAAGAAGTATGCTGGGATAACTATTCTAATAATTAATAAAATATTTAACCAAAATTAATGAAAATATACAGGGAAGGGCATTTCATACTCATAAAAGGAAAAATCTACCAAGATGATATTTCAATTCTGAACATCGATGCCCCAAACACATAGGCAAACACATATGTAAAAGAAACATTGCTAAAGCTTAAATTGTACATCAAACCTAATACATGAACAGTGGGAGACTTCAACAATCAACTCTCACCAATTGACAATCTACCCAAATAGTGAACCTAACACATTATGAAACTACTGCACCTAACAGACATCTAATATTTCACCTAAACACAAAATAATTTACTTTCTTCTAAGCACCTTATGTACCCTTCTCCAAAATTTAAAAAAAAAAAAAATTGAAAAAAAGCCTTATATCTATCAGATCTCCATGGATTAAAGCTGGATTTAAACAACAAAAACACCAGAAAGCCTACAAACTCATAGAAATTGACAACTCTCCATTCAGTGATTTCTGGGTCAGTAAAGAAATAAAGGAATTAAAGACTTCCTAGAATTTAGGGCTGAAATCAATCAGTTAGAAACAAAGAAAACCATACCAAGAATGAACAAAACCAAAAATGGATCTTTGAGAAAATCAGTGCCAGGCAGTGTTGGCATACACCTTTAATCCCAGCACTTTGGAGGCAGAGGCAGGCAGGTTTCCAAGTTCAAGGCCAGCCTAGTCTACAGAGTGAATTCCAGGACAGTCAGGGCTACACAGAGAAACCCCATCTTGAAAAACCAAAAAAAGAACAAAAAGAAAGAGGAAAAAATCAACAAAATAGATAAACCCTTAATCCAAAAAAAGAATATCCAAATAAACAAAATCAGTAATGAAAAAGGAGACATATCAACTGACACTGAGGAAATTCAAAGAACCATTAGATCTTATTTGAAAAAAAACCTGTTGTTCACAAATTGGAGAAACTTAATGAAATAGAAAAATTTCTAGAAAGATAACACTTACCAAAGATAAATCAAGATCAGTTCAACTATTTAAATAGCTTTATTATCCCTAAAGAAATAGAAGCAGTCGTTAAAAGTTTCCCAAGCAAAGGTCAGGGCAAGACAGTTTTAGTGCAAACTTATACCAGACTTTCAAAGAATAGCTAATTCCAATATTCCTCAAAATATTTCATGAAACACAAAAAGGAGGCACACTATCAAATTCAATCCATGGGGCCACAGTCACCCTGATATCTAAACAACACAAAGATGTAGAGAAAGAACTTCAGACCAATTTCTTTTATGACCATGGATGCAAAAATACTCAATAAAGTATTTTCAAACCTAACTCAGGAATTAAATCAAAGAATCAATCCATCACAATTAACTAGACTTCATTCCAGGTATTCAGAGATGATTCAATAAATAAAAGTTCATCAATACAACTCACCATATAAACAAAGTGAAAGAAAAAAAATCACATAATCATCTCATTAGAAACTAAAAAAGCTGTTGACAAAATCCATTGCCTCTTTATGTTAAATATATTAGAGAAATCAGGGAGTGAGGGCACATACCTAAGCATAATCAAAGCAAAATACGGCAAGCCAATAGCCAATATCAAACTAAATAGAGAGAAAAACATTTCTACTAAAACCAGGTACAAAGATGCCCACACTCTCCCTATCTCCCTATCTATTAAATATAATGCTGAGAGAGTTCTAGCTAGAGCATTAAGACAACTAAAACTCAAGAGGATATAAATTGGAAAGGAAGAAGTCAAAGTATCTCTATTTGTTGATGGTATGATAATATATGTAAAGGACACCAGCAATTCTACCAGACAACTCCTATAAACACCCTCAGCAAAGTGGCTAGATACAAAATAAACTCAAAGGTAAAAGTAGCCCTCTTTTATACAAATGATATAGTACCAGTTAAGTGAAATAACTGTATGTCAAGTGCTTCAAGTCGCTGTAGAAGGAAATTGAAGATATCAGAAGATGGAAACATTTCCCATGCTTAAGGGTAGGTAAGGATTAACATACTAAAAATGACCATCTTACTAAAAATTGATCTACTGATTCAATGAAATCCCCATCAAAAGTCCCACACAATTTTTATGGTCAACTTCATATGGAAAAAAAAAACAGGCAGAATAGGCAAAACAATCCTAAGCAATAAAAGTATTTAAAGAGAAATTACCCGCCCTGATCTCAAGCTGTAGAAAAGAACAATAGTGATAAAACTAGATTGTATTGGTAGAGAAACAGACATGTTGATAAATGGAATTGAGTCAAAGTCCCAGAAATAAATCTACAGACCCATGGTTACTTGATTGTGGATAAAGAAGCCAAAACCATACAATAGAAAAATGAAAACATCTTCAGGTATATGCAAATCAAAACAACTCTTAGGTTCCATCTTATACCTATCAGAATGGCTAAGATAATAAACTCAAGAGATATGTATAGCACATGCAGGTGATGATATGAAGCAAGGGGAACACTTCTTTATTCCTGATGGGAGTGCAAATTGTATAACAATGCTGGAAATCAGAGAACAGAATAGTTCTATGTAGGGAGCCGTGAAGCTGGAGAGGCATTCGCCATGGCAAGATGGCGCCTACTTCTGCTGTTAACTCCTAGTAAACAACTGTTTGCGCATGTGCATAGAGAACTGTTTTTGCATGTGCGTAGAGTGGAAAAGACGCCATGTCACGGCCCATCCCGGGGCATTACGTAGGGTAATGAGCAAACAGCCAATCATGGGCAGACACGCCATGCTGTGGGCAGACACACCGCACTGTGGTGTATATAAGCAGTGTGGATTTTGGGCTAGTCCCTTTTTCCCTATGGATGAGGACAATAAAACGTTGCTACAGAAAGAACCTAGTATGTCCACGTGTCTTCTTGCTGGCAAGACGACCGCGCGGGCTACAGTTCTACCTCAAGACATAGCTATACTACTCCTGGGCATATACCTAAAAGATGCTCCAACATCCTACAGGAACACTTGCTTGACTATGTTCATAGCAGTTTTATTTGTAATAACCAGAAACTGTAAGCATCCTAGATGTCCCTCAGCTGAAGAATGGATAAAGAAACTCGAGTACATAGATGTAATAGAATAATATTCAGATATTAAAATCAAAGACATCATGAATTTTGCAGACAAATGGATGGAACTTGAGAATATCATCCTGAGTGACATAACCCAGTCCCTAAAGGATATAAATGATATGGACTCACTTACAAGTGGATATAAGCTGTAAAATACATGTAGCATATTACACATATTACTGAAAGAAGGTAAACAGACAGAAAGCCCAAGTGAGAAAGCTTGTATCTCACATACAAGGGGAAATAAAATAGTCATAAGTATCAGATAGAGGGAGAGAACTGGGAGGGAAGGGGGGATGAGGAAATGAATGTAAAATTCAGGAAGGACAGGAGATATGGCTAAATGGCCATGAAAACAAAATGAAATCTGAAATTGAAGCGGATGAGCAGTTGAGGAGCATATCCAGGAGGAGACAGTGATTTGGGATAAGGGAAGTTCCAAAGAATCAGTTGGGCTGCCTTTAGCTGTGACTCACTACACTGGGGATACTGAACTTGAAATGTCTACCTCCTGTATACAGGCAGGAACCCCAGTGGAGCAACAGAGGCAAAGATGCTCCCACAAAAGTTTCAACCTAAAATTTTTCCTGTCTAAAGCAATGCAGGCACAGGGAAGGAGCAGAGACTGAAGAAATGGTCAACCAATAACTGGCCCAACCTGAGACCCACCTCATGTGAAAGCACCACTGTTGTGGATTGCTGTTTGTATTTTCTGTTCCCTCAAGAGGAGTGCCCTGACAAGGATTAGATCGAATACTCAGGAGATGTCAGGTGAAATCTTAATTGGTCAGATAAGGCTAGAGCCTGTGATTGGACAGTGGAAGGAAGAGGAGAAGGAAGAGAATGAGGAGAAGGAGAGATGTGGAATAAAGGGAGAAGAAGATGGAGGAAATAGAGGTTAAAGATGGAGCAGGCCCACCTGGCCTGGAAGAGCAGATCCACCTGGCCTGGAGGAGCCACACATAGCTAGGGATTTCATAGATGGACAATAAAGTAGTTGTAGTGGTTTATTTGTCCATTCTAAGTATGTGCAGCTTGTAATTATATTATTGAGTTGTGTGTTCTTCACACAGGCATTTTGAGGCTGGCCATTTACCATTATAAATCTGTCTTGTATAATACAAGTCTTTGGAGTTTTCATTTCACAGGGCTAAGGGGATCTGAATAAGAGATAGCTAGCATTAGGCAGGCCAGCCACAGGGAGTTGATGGCCTAAGAAATTGACCAGTAGCACCAGGAATTTCAGGTTAAACTGGTTTGGTTAGCTTAGCAAACTAGAGGTGAGATCCAGGGCAAGACTACCCATGGTATGGAGCTACCTTTGGGGGTGTGGGGGTAGGGGATAAAACTGCAATGCCAGCACGATAGCCGGATTTAGTGTAGGTTTGATTTAAAGCAACACTCTACACACCAGTCTCTGACACTATGAACAATACTCTTATACTTGCAGACTGGAGTCTAGCATTGCAGTTTTCTGTGGTTGTCCACCCAGCAGCTGGCTCAGACAGATACAGACACCCACAGCAAAATAGTGGATGGGGCTTGGTGACTCCTACAGAAGAATAGTAGAAAGAAATGTGGGCCCCAAAGGGAATAGAAACTTTATAAGTCCAACAGAGTCAACTAACCTTGACCCTTGAGGCTCTCTCAGTCTGAATCACCAATGAAAGAACATACAGGGACAGGAACTAGGCCTCCCAGCATATGTGCAGCAGACATGCAGCTTGGTCTTCATGTAGGTCCCCAATAAGTGGAAAAGTAGATATCCCAATAGCAGTTGCCTGTATGTAGGATATGTACTTACAGCTGGGTTGCCTTATCTGATTCAATGGGAGAGGAATCACCTAGCCTTGCAGAGATTTGAAGTGCCAGGGTGCGGGTATACCCATGAGAGGGCCACCCACTCACAAGAGAAAGGGAGGGGAAGGAGGGAAGGATTCTTGGAATCAGTGACCTGGAGGAGGGCAGTAAGTGGGATGTAAAATGAATAACTAAAATAAAATAAAACTTAATCTACAAAAAGTTAATTCTCATGCCATCACATGTTTATACTGTAAGATAAAACATGAAACTATTTACAACTCATCAAATTTTGAAAAAATACTTTATCATATTAGGCATACAAAGTATCAAGATGACACACAGGAATTTGAGATGAAGATATATTGAAGATGTGTTCTCCAGTAGGAGAATTTGTAGTGGTGAGTGAGAGATGGGGATACCATGAAAATACATTGTATAAATGTATGGAGTTTCAAAACAATATTATATCAATAAAAAGTTAATATACTCTATTAAGAAAGGACAATTAGATGAGAAGTCAACATCTCAAATTAAAACAAAACAACCCTCCCCAAAACAAAAGCCAAACCAAACCAATCAAACAAAAAAACCTCAGCAACTTTATTGATCAAAGTAACAAGGAAATCTACAAGTTAACAAAATACCTTGTTCATTAGTTGTATAATGGAAAATTCACATATGTTTTCTGTAAATAATTGGACTATACCCCTCCCCATCACAGTGTGACAACCATCTTTTTGTTGAGTTACAACAAACATATCTACACATCCCAGATAGGGAGCCCACAACAGATCAAATTATGGAAAACAGTATTAACTTGGTACACCAGGCAGTTTTTTGAGTTTACGTACAGAAATATGGGTGAATGGTTACTTTCAGGAGCAGAAATGACGCAAATATGGCTATATCACCACAGCCCATTCTAGCATAGGTGACAACTAGCAAAAGACAGGAACTTGAAACACATTGACAAGTTTCAGGTAGTTCAACAGATTGGAGAATACCCTTTCCAAGGGTATGTCTAAGCTTAGTTGATCTAAACCTTTTTAGTTCCTCTGCTTCTTTTTAGTTGGTTTCTGCTTCTTCCAAGCTGGTGCTGTGTTCTCAGAGTCTTTACAGCGTGTATAAAAGTGACTCTCTGCTGCTTGGCTTATTTAATCTTGGAAAGAATGGCCTAGAGAATATAATAATTTTCAGGGACTTCCTGAAACTTTTGAGTTATTTCAATCTTGAAGGAAAGGATATGCAATGTACACAGGCATATACTCATGCCTAGTATTAAATTGGAAGACTTTTTGGATAAGTATTGTACTTTTCTAGAAGAGAAGAGATAATTTCCCTCAAGAACTTTTCTGTAGAAAACTTTACAAAGCATTTTTTGTTAAAGGCCCAGTCAATATTCTCAGAAAACAATTAAGGGATGCTAAATTAGAAATCTCAATCCACACTTAGGCAGTATATCCAAGGAAAAAGCAAAAAGTGAATCGGCTTTCAAGCAGGCATATGAAAGGTAGCCAAGGCGATTGCATCCCATTTAGAGCAGGATATTCTTTAAATTCATGAATACAATATGGTTTCACATTTCATTGTGTTAGCATAACATTTCAAGTACACCTGTGATATGAACGCTAAGAAGGCTGTGATTAGAGCCACAGTGTATAAGCAGTTAGTGTAGTGAAATGTATGAATAAGTAAATGGATGCCTTTTCTTTTGCTTGGGGTAGGAGGTGTTCTTGTTGGTTTAGGCATATACCTATCCTGAGTATCTTTGCCATTAATCAAATTTATAAAGACTTTGTTACTGTGAATTTTCTAGCACAAGTTTATGTAGATTATTGAATGGAAATAATATTGCAGATTAATTAAAATCCCTGACATTTGCCTGATAAAAGAAATGTAATAAATTGAATTGTTTTAATTTTGACTATGATTGGGTGCTTTTGGTTTGTTTTTAGTAAAGAGCAAAATCTTTCATGATATCAAATTTATGAAGATGACTGCTTATTAAAATATATACTCAACAAATTAAAGAGTATATAGAAACATGTTAGGCAGAATGTATAAAACCTAATGCTCTTTTATATGTACTATATTTTCTTTCATGGGTTTGAATTTCACAGGTAGATTGTCCTAATATGTTGGGTTATTTTATTGAAAATGTTTACCAAGTGGACATTTGAAAGTTCTGTGGCATAACCAGGATTTTATCCTTTTCTTCCAGCCTTAATCTCATGGATCATGGATTTTACTATTTAAAAATCTTCATATAAAAATGTAAGAAGACTCTATTAGACAAATTTTATTTATTTAGGTTGAAATCTTGAATGGTTCTTGTATTTATTATTGTTTCTTTTGGTTGTTTTGCATGAGATCTGTTGTAGTTGTTTTTGCACTGTAGCTTTTTGATCATAAAAATGCAAACTACATTTCTATTTATTGTATAATGTGTTAATTACTATTATATAGTATCTTCATACATGTAGTCCAATTACAGGTAGCACTTATTAAATTGTGTTATACAAAGTATTCTATTTTAAGTTACATGAAAACATTCAATGATTCATGTTTGCTATTTGTAGTAAGATTAAACAGTAATGTTCTATTTTTATAGTATTTGGGAGTAATTAAAATTTTGATATGTGCTCAAACACAGACACACATAACAGCACATAGATATGTTTTCATAATGTACACATATACAAGAAAATATATATACATATATATGTATACACACATTGTATAAGAGAATCATGGTCTTCTACCAATGAAATTTCTTTCCTTGTAACTTTCATATTTCTCATTGCAAGATGTGGATTTAAAAGAACATTTTAGTTTATGGAACTGTTTTTGTTTTAGAAAAATGAGATGTGTACAGTCAGAAATAGTGTCCTTAAGAAATCAAATTTTGATTATTATAAGCTATAATTGTATAAATATCCATGGACCAAGAAAACCTAAATAAAAATTAACTGGGTTGGGAGGTGGAATGGGGGGGGTGATACCTATGGGGATATGGGGGGACGATCTGTATGAGGGGGTACAAGGAGGAGAGGGAGGGCTGATATTCAGATGTAAAGTGGATAAATAATTAATTTTAAAATGATAACAGTACATTGAAATTTTATAAGTAGGAAAAATAAAATAAAATAATAAAAATGTATAATTCTCATATGTCTAATTAAAACCGTTCTAGGAGCTATATAAAAAGTATTAAGAGTTAATCTTTCATATCAATAGCAACATAATGAAATATCAAGGTTTCTTATTCAAATATAAGGTACTTCTTATTAATATTTTTAAATTAACAACTATATGCACATATTCTATATAGTTGCATATTTGTTTTGGATTGCACTGTTCAATAGAATCACCGCTTGACTGAATATAAAAAGGATTACACATAAAATATCCTGATTACAGTTTCTTTCCTCTATTCCTTCTACCTCTTCCCCAGCTCCCCACCAATCAGGATTCACACCAGTTCTGTTTCCTCATTATAGGACAAGCTTCTACCTAATAGTAATGAATTATAATATAATATAATACGATAAAATAAAAACTTACATACCAGAATTAGCCAAAATAAACAAAGAGAAGGAAAAGAACTCCCAAAGGCCACAAGAATCAAGTATGTAGTTCATATACTAGGAGTCCCATAAAATTACTAAACTGTAAGATATAATATATACTCTGGGAACCTGGTGCAGATTTCTAAAGGTCCCATGCCTGCTGTCTCAGATTCTGTGATTTCATATGACCTTTAGTCATGCTGATCTAGATGACCAGAAATCTATTTTCAATAAAAAGAGAAAAAAAATAAAAATTTTAAAAGGTTATGGTAAAATCAGAATTATCATATACAATAGCCCAATTTAAAAAAAAATGTGCTTCAGTAATATTGGAATATTGAAGACCTGCCGTAGTTGGATAACTGTGCTTAGATGTAGACATATGTCCCTGGCCATTATTAACTATGTTCTCACACTCAAGTCTAGACATCAGGGTTTGGCATGATTAGAGGTCTAGGTGCTCATCTTTGGGTTTGTCTTGGCTAGGTGGGTATTTTCTTCCTTAGTTTCCGTAGAAGGACTTTTGTCCTGTCTTATTACCTTGCTTTGTCCTATTCAAGTATAATCACATGAAGGAGGGCTTCTTTTATTTTGAAAAGGGAAAGGAGTATTAGTTGGTTTGGGTGAGAGGGAGGGTTGAAAGAAGTTAGGAGTTCATGAAGGGGAAACTGTCTGGGATGTATTCTATGAGAGAAGAATCTATTTTCAATAATAATAATAATAATAATAATAATAATAATAATAAAGATTCAAGGAAAAATGTTAACAGGAAAAAAAATCTATGTTCTTATGGAAAAAAGCTAACGAAAAGGATAAAGACCTAAGTATACACTTGTGTGTTTATATGTAGAATGGAGAGCTTTTCAGTATGAAAATATTATGCTGCTAATAGAAAAATTATAGCCAATGAAGCAGTTTTCTGGAACAATCTGTTTTCTTTTTAATGATTCTTCTTTACATCTGTTTTTCACTTGTAATGACTAGCAACTACTGCTAACTTCAAAACAGCTGTAGTGGAGAATTGTTTCAGTGTTAAATTTTAAAATTCTAAGTAGAACAAATAAAATCTACCTTTTACCAGTTGTCCTGTGAAACATTTTATAAATTAGCTTCCTCATCTCAGATTCATGCTTTTCTTTTGTGCACAAGGCCAATTATAGGCCTGGTGATATATGCCCATGATGAACTAAGAGACCCAGGAAGGTAACTGCATTGCCATAAAGACAGTTTAATAATTGCCAAGTACCATTTGATTAGGATGACAGACCTGGGTTACTAAACTCTGAACGTTAATGTGTAGCATCCTTGTTCAGTGCGGGAGAAAGAACTTCTGTCCATCCTGAGAGTCAAGCACAGTTTGCTCTGCATAGAAAGTGTATGAAGCAGCTGTCCAGGACAAAGCCTGTGCTGCAAGCAGAGTACGCAATCACCAACCAACACCCATTCCAGGAATCATCCCCAGTACAGTGTGGCTGCAGTGAGTGATGTCCTGTGAGAATACTGAAAAGATATTCTTGTAAAATCTGATAATTACAATGGTAAGAATCCTTTCTTCATGCTGCTGTATCGGCCTTGCTGCTGCTTTGGCACATAGGAATAACCAGCTGTCAAGGCGAGGGCAGAAGCTGAACGGTAGATTAGCAAAGTACTAAACCCAGGTTTTCTTCCCAGTGTTTAACGCACTGCTTTAATTTTATGTTCATCTGAGTTCCGAGAAGTTCCTCCACATTCCAGAGCTGGGCTCATGAGCTTTAGCCTTCAACAGATGTCTGATGTAGGGACATATGATCCTGACTTAAGGAGTTTGCACCAGTTCCCGGGTCCACTGCGGCCCCAGTGTTGAATGCTCAGAGTCTCTCTTTGACCTTTATAAACTTTTGAGCATCCCTGGGGACTAGATAACTTCCGCAGCATTGACTTGAACCACACAGAACACAAAGGGAAACTCACCTGTGGCCTAGGTACTGTGCATTCCAGAATGTGTATGGTATAACTTTGTATAGCTATTCCCTACACTTCAGAATGTGTTCACAGACAGCAACAGTTCTCCGTAAATACCATACCCACTTACTTGTCTTCTGCTGGATGGCTGGTCATAGAGTAGCTTTATTAGTTCAGAAGCAGTTGGAGAGGATTATGACTTGAGTTTTTGGTCTGTTTTTTTTGTTTGTTTGTTTTCTTTTGGGGGGGGTGTTTTTTGTTTTTTGTTTTCTTTATTTACATTTCAAATGCTATCCCCTTTCCAGGTCTCCCTTCCACTATCCCAGCCCCCTCCCCCTGCCTTTTGGAGGGTGCTCCCCCACCCAGCCACCCACTCCCATCTTCCTACCCTGGGATTCCCCTCCCCTGGGGCATTGAACCACAATAGGACAGAGGGCCGCTCCTCCCACTGATGTCCAACAAGGACATCCTCTGCCACATACGCGGCCGGAGCCATGGGTCCATCCATGTGAACTCTTTTTTTTTTTATGGTTTCTTTCTTTTTTTTTTTTTTTTTT
>NW_022196891.1:42556044-42568103 GCF_008632895.1 Mastomys coucha | reverse complement strand
GAAGGAGTTGCAGAGAGCAGGGACTGAAGGAAGGGCAAGCCAGCCTAAAGATAGCTATCTCCTAAGAGATTCTGACAGTACCTGACTAACACAGATGTAGAGGCGCACAGCCATCCATCGAACTGAATACAGGGTCCATGTGAACTCTTTGGTTGGTGATCGAGTCCCCGGGAGTTCCGGGGGTTGGGTTTTTTATGCTGTGTGATACAAGGAGAAAAAGAGACAATCGAGACAATCGTGAAGTCCAACCACCTCCATTTCCAGAGTAAGCAGAGTGCAAAGATTTGGAATTTTTAAAAATAACAAGTTCCTGAAATTCAGTAAAATAGGTCTTTATTTAAAAAAAATACAGTTTTCTCCATCATGGAACATTCTTTTCTAATTTAATGGATTGTTAATATGGTTAAATATTTGGTAGACCCAAACACCATTTCTTACCCAAATTTCTTATATCACAATATCTTTTAATGAGCTTATTACTCTAAACCTCTGAAAATAGTCATAGATTTTAATTTAATTTACAAAAAAATGCAATTTTCAAAAACTTTAAGAAAATGAATTAGTGAAGTATCACAATCTTGCTTTGTTAATAATGGCTCAAAATTATATCTAGTCACAATTGTTTTGAGTGTCTTTACTGTTGTTATTAATGGATATTAATTAAACTATAATTTGATTTTATAAATACTAATCTTTTGATGAAAATACCATTAGCAGTAGCTAATGATAAATCCATATATGAAGTGAACCATTGCATACCTTACTAAAAATAATCTATATAGAGGTAAACTGATGGGAAAATTTAACAATTAAATCATAGTATAAATTGCTAGGTCTCAGTTCTCAAACAATCATACTATTGAGAATGTGGTAAATGATGGAATAATGAACAAAACAACAAGGCTATTAATTTTTCAGAAGTGTTTAAGTATTTAAAAATAGTGTGGTTGCTGTGTTTTCTAAATGACTAATATTCAATGTACTTTCCAGGTTTTTTTAGACGACCTCAATTAGCAGTTAAAAATGTTTGTGGAGGTCCTTTTTTTTTTCTTGTTTAACTCCTCTTGTACTGAGTAGCCTTTTATGAAAAGACTGAAAAATCTAAGTTTCAATATTACACAAAATAGACCAAATAGTGAAAGGTGAGTTCAACAGCTCCAGGCCTTGTCAAACACCATGCTCTGGAGTTACAGAATTACCACCTGTATGTCTCAGTGTCCCTACCAAAAGCTAAGGACACTCATAAAAGGGCAATGTGGCTATCACTGGTGTGTCTACAAGATGCCCAATACTGATTATCTTTTAAAAAATAAGAGAAAACAATGTCAAAGTTTCATTTTGTAACACAAAATGAAATGTAACATATTTTAAATCCTTCTGAAATTGAAACAAATAAAATTGGTAATCTTACTTGCAATTTGAGTGTATGTTAAACCAGACTATTCTACTTTGTAGTCATGGCTCTATGTACTTAATATAAATGTCAATATAAAATAACACTCATGCATATAAGTGGTGCTAACAAGAAAACATAAGTATGGAAAATTTTTAAAAAAGAAAATTTCTAGGATTGCCTAATAATTTGAGAGTTTTGTCTGTGAAATATTTTCATGATGTATTTAAGCATCAGGTATGTTTACTGATTTTGTAACTTTCATTTAATTCTTTCTCTGGCACAAATTCTCAGTGACAAAGAGGCAATATGAATTGACACAGAAGGGCCAGTACAAATTTCCTCTCATTGCAAATAAAACAGTATTTATTTGTTCAAGATTATTTTTTCTAATTACAAATATTCATGGTGGGTTACCAATATCTCTGGGCTCATCTGTATTCTAAGGTTATTGCCATAATAACAACAGTTGATTTTATTTCATACTTCTTATGTTGTCCATAAGAGAAAAATAAAACAGATGTAAATATAATAAATAATTTGAGCTTTCAAAGTGGAAAGATCTGGATGTGTGACAACAGTTCCATTATAGGCAGTATAAGATATATGATGTATTCAATCACTATTAGGTAAAGAATATCAATGTCATTTTAACTGATTTGTTCCCAAGTAGAATATTGTAGAGTGTCGGTTTCCTAAAAGAAGCAACACAATGTATTTTGATATGAAATCTTTAATCAACATAAAATATCTATAAAATTATGAAAATGATTGGTATATTATATCCTTGGCAGTCTCTTTCTCATGAGAACACACTGATGGCTTATAGTGCCTGCAGTGTCTAACCTGTGGATTTACTGCTAGCTATCAGATATACAATAAAATGCCCTGAGAGACTGCCAGCTTTCCATATGGAAAGAAGGGCTTCAGGATGAATTTCCTTTTATTATTATTACTTTTATTTTCTGTTACAGTTCAGTCATTACCCACCTCCTGGTCCAAACTTCCCAAGTTCCTCATCCCATTCTGCCTTCCCCCTGTCTCCAAGAGAATGTCCCCATTCTGCAATCCTCACCACCCAACCCCTAGCCCCCAAACCCAACCCCACGCCAGGCCTCTCCACTCCCTGGGACCTCAAGTCTCTCAAGTGTCAGGTGAATCTTGTCTCTCTGAGGGTAGACCATGCAACCCTCTTCTGAATATGTGTCAGGACCTCTTACCAGCTAGCATATGCTTCCTGGTAGGTGCCTCAGTGTCTGAGAGATCTTAGAGGTCCAGGTTAGTTGAGACTGCTAGTCTTCCTATGGGGTGCCCCTCCACCTTAGCTTCTTCCAGCCTTTCCCTAACTCACAGCCTTTCCACAGGGTTCCTGACCTCAGTGCTTTGTTTGAGTGGGTCTTAGTCTGTCTCTGTCAGCTGCTTGTTGGGACTCTAGGAGGTCAGCCATACTAGGCTCCTATCTGTACTTACATCATAACATCAGTAACACTGTCAGGCCTTGGAGCCTCAATAAGGCCAGTCACCAAACCTCCTTTCACCCAGGATCTTCTCCACTTTTGTCCCTGCCATTCTTTTAAACAGGAACTATTCTGGGTCAGAGATCTTGACTGTGGGATGGCAACCCCATCTCTCCTTTTGAAATTTTAAAAAACAAGTTGCATAATCATGTTACTAAAATAGATTACTGAAGATTTGAAGTTTATTGAAATCTTTCATTAGCAATATTTAATATGCTAAACAACAATCAACTAATAATTAAAATTTCATTTCCTTCTAATTTATGGAAAACCTGTAAGTGTTTATATAGAAGTTTTATATGATTTTGATAGAAGGTTATATGATCTTTGTTCTTAATTTAAATAAATCTATTTCATACTTGTAAACTGATCATAAAGTCATTTGCTTAAAATAAGTTACTTTAGCTTTTATTTTATTTACTGGAGCTTTACCACAAAGATTATAATATCTAGTAACATGTCCAGTATGTGTTTTCTCATGTTTTTGTGAACAAAGAAGTTTCAGGAAATTGTAGTAAAAGTGAAGGCATTTTAAAATTAATTAGCATAAAAAAGAACAAAAGTATCTTGATAAACATCATGAGGTAATTTAGTATATACTTATTGATAATAAAATTGACATTAGAGTATACTCAGTATTATACAAGATATAATTAGTTTTTCATTTTTTTCTTTTTGGTAAAGGGATTTTTGCTATTTTTGTTGTTACTTATTTTGATGTTGGGGTTCACACCAAGGGCCTGACACAAGGTAGGCATCTGATCAGTAAACTGAGTTGTAATGCTAGCCTGGTTACTCTCACTCTTTAAAATCTTGCAGAGATGGCTGGGGAGCTGGCTCATTGGGCAAGAGTGCCTGCTATACAAGCATGGCAATCTGAGTTGGCATACACCAGCTTATAAGTAATAAAACAAAAGTGGTCACAAGTACCTGCTATTCTAGTACTCTCAGATTTGGGAGAAGATGGAAGCACCACTGGGACTTGATGGTCATCAACCTACCTAAAACACGATGAGTTTTAGGTTCAGTGAAAGACACTGTCTCAATATAATGAAGTAGAGCATGATAAAGGAGGACACTCCTATACAAACATGCTTCATACTCACATACACACATACACACACACATACATACACATATATACATACAAACTTCATGGGATAGAATTGTCTAATCCTCTGAAGACAAATAAAAGTTTGGCCAGAACTCTGTACAGAGTAGTTAACAAAACTACACAATGTATCTTTGACAGCAGGAATTTTTTGTCAAGAAGCTGAAATAAACATTTAAGTGAATAAAGCTTCTATATGTTGAAAAATAATTTGCTAAATGGACATGGTATCAAGCTGCCTTTTAAGCATGTATCTTTTTTTCTTTTTTTTTTAATTAGATATTTTCTTTATTTACATTTCAAATGATGTCTCCTTTCCAGGTTTCCCCTCCAAAACAAAAAACAAAACAAAACAAAAAAAAACTGTTCCTCCCTTCCCTTGCTCACCATCCCACCCTCTCTCACTTCCTGGCCCTGGCATTCCCCTACACTGGGACATAGAACCTTCACAGGACCAAGGGCCTCTCCTCCCATTGATGACTGATTAGGCCATCCTCTGCTACACATATGCTTCTGGAGCCATGAGTTGGTCATATTAAACACATAGTTTATGTCAATCCTTGCATCTAGTCAGAGAAGCTATTTTCAGCACTGGGTGATGGTTAACCAAAAGATCCCAAACAGCTGAAAGTGTAGAGAATGAGTATATGTAAAGTGCTCAACCACACAAGTATACCTCACATTCTCCCTAAAAGACTAAGTAAACATTGTGGAAGAGAATTAGAAAGATTATAAAAAGCCAGAGGCCAGAATGTAAGACGATGTACATGACAGGACCTTGAAATATTGAACTAACAGTAGTGGTTAGTAGCATCACAAGATCACACCAGTTAGGATTCCATCATGAGCAGCTGAGGTGTGGAGATATGGTTTCACAGGATTACCTGTACTTATTTGAGTAGCTACTTGACAGTTCTAGGTGAAGACAGCATAGTTTTCTTTAGGCATGTCGCTCATGATAGAGAAACCACACTTCAGTTAGCTATATGTATGCACATGTATGCAATATTAATTAGACAGAGAATTCTTCAAAAGTAAGAAGAAAAGAGGAGGAGGAGGAACAAGTTGAAGAAGAGGGGAAAGAGGATGAAAAGCAGAAGGAGAATAAAGATGAATAGGAGGTGGAGGAGAATGAGAGGTAGCTCAGCATTAAGAGCACCTACTGTTCTTACAACATGAGTTCAGTTGAATATCCAATCAGGCATCATATAAACAACCATAACACCAGATACATGGGATCTATTATCTTTTGTAGCTTCATGGGGAACCTGTACATACCTGGCACACACGCACACACACACATACATGCATAATAAATAAAATAAAATATTTTATGCAAAGAACATGAGGACTTTGAGAGGGTGATGAGTAGGATGAGGCAAGACAAGTTGAAAAGAGAACTAATAATTTATATGACCAGATACGTTGCAAACAGGCTGAAATTAGCAAAGTATAATTAAAATACACTTAAAACTTCAAATGTAACCATGTTGGCAGTCTAAGTAACAGACTTTTTTTTAAATTCTGTCTCTGTAGTAAAATCATTTGTAGATATCATAGGTGAGCCTAAATAAAGAGAAACCTAATGACATTCTTTTTATTGATATCATCATAATAATTATAATTTATGAATACTTATTTGCAACATTTAACTCTATGCATATAACAAAAATATTCATTCTATGCACATCTCTGTAATTATTGGTTGATGGTCTCTTTGCAATTTTTCATCTTTATACCTCTCCCTATTTGACTCTTTATACTTGAAAATGTAGTAGTTGTGCTGATGCTAAGGTTCTATTCCCCAATTGGTTCTTGATCTATCCATTAAGATGCCACAGGCCAATTGTTGGGTAGAAGGATAGGCAGGATTTCCAGGTCATAGGAGATGAACAAGCAGATGCAGGAAAGAGAAGAAGGAGTAGAGAGAGGAAGGAGATTTTAGTCATGCTTCAGAGGCAGAAAAGCCAACATGTGAGATCTTGGGCAGAAGGACCACAGGCCACTTCTTCAGGTGGGAGGTTGGCATGTTGAGCTGGGATTAACAATAACTGAGAAACTGAAGCTCGAGCAGGTTGAGAGGTGGTGAGCTAATCTTATTATGAAGGGCACTCTAGGTGTAGTAGATAAGGAGGTGCCCAACAATTAAGTGAATGAGGCAAGTTGAAACTGATCAATGTGTGTGTGTTTGGGGGGGGTTCTCTTTGGATCCAATATTCTCGGGCAGGAAGCTAGTCACTTGGCTAGTCCCTGAGTTTAGAGTGGGGTAGCAAAAGCTTCACGCAACACTGCTTGGTGGTCTCTTTACACTTTTTCTCTTTACATCTCTCCCTATTTGACTCCACCAAGCAGAGAACTATGGAATTACAATCATTCTTTCTTTTCAACAAAAATATTTTCCTTAGCTTGAAAGTGACATTATGTTTTATATTTTCCTAGAAATTTATCCACTATACTAAGATGCAGTCATGTATAACAAGCAAAATTTGCAACTTGTTGAACAATAGATTGTCGAAAGTCAAATGTTCTTGACTTGAAGAATTTATGATTTATCTTAATTCAAAATCATTATTTGAAAATTACCAAGCACAGCCTCTTGTAGAAGTGCATGAAAATTGTTTTTATCTTAATTCACAATCTCTATTAGATTTGTTTTAGATTTTATTGTAAAGTAACTTAAATCAACTGTGAGTGTGTGTATTTGTGTGTCTCTCTGTATGTGTCTGTGTCTGTGTGTGTGTATGTGTATGCCTGTGCCTGTGCATATGTTGGGGCAGTCTGTGTATACTTTTTCAAGTATGTTTTCACATGTGTACTACTGTGTGCTTTCTAGGCTAGAGATCTTAATAAGGATTCTGTTCCAACTGCTCTCCACCTTAGTTTTTGAGATACGGTACCTCACTGAACCTGAAGCTTGTTGATCCAACTAGACTGGCTGGCCAATAAGCTCCAGAGATTCTCTATATCTGTCTACCTGGTGCAGAGACTACAAACCTATAACTGCACATTTTATATAGGTTCTGGGGCTGAATTTATGGCAAGCAATTTAGAAAGATCTCCACAGTAAACTTACCTCCCTTTTTTGGGACAGAATGTCTCTGAGTATCTGGCCTGAGAAACATGTAGAGCACAGCATTTTATACTTCACTACAAAGTCCATTCTTCATCTCCTGAGAGTGGAATAATACAGAAGTAGTCACCCATGCCATTCCCTCCACTCAGGTCCTTGTAACATTTTCAGTTTCCTCAATATTTTCTTTCAAATTCTGGGATTATGTTTTAGATACATCATACAAAATTTGTTCTAGAAGATATTTAATTAACATTAAAGGACAACATTTCCTAAAAATTTATCAAATGGTTTCATTAAGTGTTAAAAACTATTTTACCTTGTTTTTAAATTTTATTCTACTCTATTCAAAGGCACATACAGACATGCACATACACAAATACACATGTATGCACATATAAACATACATTAACACAAACATGCACATAAGAAACATATATACATATGTATACATATATACACATATATGTATGTATATATACATATATATACATATGTTTACATATATACATATACATATATATAAATATGTATATATATATATATACACACATACAGAGACACGTAATTTATAATTGTATTTTTCTTGGAGTCACCATATGGTGGCTCTATTCTAACTCTATTTCTGACTCTTTTCCCACTTACATTTGTTCAGCCTTCCTCCTTTAGGAGGAATATTTTTTGTCTTGAAGAACAAAGACAAAAGCTTTTCTGTCTCTGGAGTATAGAAGCAACAGATACTTGTTTATCTGCTTATCTATTCCTTGGCTACCAGGAAAATATTTCTTCTCATGAGGCAGCCATGTACCATCTGTCTTGAGTAACTGTCAGGACTTTTAGATACAACTTAGTTTGATGCTTCTATTCATTATGAAAAAGTAACATCATTTAGCAGCAACTCTGTCCATTTTTTAACAGAAACAGCAGATGCATTTACTTTATAGATCCACACCATACTGCTGCTTGTACCACATAGTTGGTCTGAAGTCAGAGCAAAGAGAGAGAAATAATTTAAGTAAAAAATTATACTTTAATGATTGATTTTATATTTCATGCTATTAATTGAAATAATTTTATAAACACTCCTCCCATTTCCTCCACACAACCCCTCCAGCTACCCTTTCTTAACAACTTTTTTGTACTCTACACTCTTACATTGATAACCTAATTTTCTTTGTATATTGTTAAGACATAAGAGTATGTTTGTGTGTGTGTTTATATGCTCTAATATATTAATATTATCTTCTGAGTCTTATATTGCTTCTATATCAATTTATTTGTATCATTTTATTACTTACACTAAAATATTGCATTAGATAATTTACTACATAATGAGATGTTTATTGTGTTATTAGTTTTGAACATCTTTCTGTGATCATGCCTTTTCAGTAGGATCAGATGAGTTAATACATAGAAATGATCATGTGTTGGGTGGAATTTTTTGTTCTTAAATATGCAGTTATTATTTGTCTCCTGCTAGTGGCAGTTCCTTATCAGTGTATGGGTGAGTGGATTCACACAGTTGTATGCTAACACACAAATATGTTTTAGCATGGAAAATAAAGTTTGATATTTGGAAATGAGAAATTATCAACATATATCATTTTTAAATGGGGCCTTTAATTATAGCCTTTTAAATTCCTAAGTTTTGTGCAGTATTTTTTTTTTTTTTGGTAAATACCACACATTAACTTTACTTAAAAATAAAACAGACAATTAAAGCTTACTAAACGTCACTTGTGGTCTGCACTCTATGAACTCATTTCATTTTCATATTGACTATTTAGATATCAACAAAAGCTATTTAAAAGTACCACACCATTCTTTGATTTGGACATGTCAGTAAACTTCCCAAATTGCTGTCACAGTTGCTTACAGAAGCATCTACACATTACCCAGATATTTAAAAGTAAGAGACAATCGATATTTTTATCAGAGAAAGTCAGCATAAAATCGCAATGTGTGATGTGAAAATGACATAAGAAAGACAGAAACCTATACTTGCATTTGTATTTGTGAACATCAAGGGAGTGCTTGTACATCTCTAGATAGATATAGAAAGGATAGAAAAACATTGTAATATAGTTTGCTCTGATTTAGCAGTATTAGGAGTAATGCTTCCATTATTAGGATGGATATACTTATACATATGACAAATGTAAAAGGATTTTGACAACCCCATTGGTATTATACTTTAATCATGTGATAATCTTAGATGAACTTTAGCTAACCTTGAAACTTGACATCATTGAACCTAAGAAGAAAGCCTCTTCCTTTCCCAGGTATAAGATATCTCCCAGAATTCTCCACATAACATTGAAGCATGTTATCTGTGGATAATCTATTTTTCTTCATTTATATGGGAGCTTTGCAACAAGAGAATAAAAGGTTACATTTATTCATTTGTATATATTACAGTATGCTAATTAATTATGAATGTATGTTGCATGCATATATGTATGAATGTATGTATGTATGCACATATCTGCTCTAAATGTTTTAAGATATGATACATTATTTTTTAATTTTATTTAATCAATTTTTACAATCCAGATTTTATCCCCATCCCGGTGCACCCTCTGACTGTTCCACACCCCATACCTCCTTCCTTAGTCTCCAAGAGTATATCCCCACCCACCACTCCCCACCTCATTAGACCTCCCCACTATCTGAGGCCTCCAGTCTCTTGAGGGTTACGTGTATCTTCTCTGAGTCAAGACCCAGCAGACTTTCCAGAGACTAAACCACCAACCAAAGGGTATACATAGAGGGGCCCATGGCTCCAGCTGCATATGTAGCAGAAAACTGCCTTATGTGGCATCAATGGGAGGGGAGCCCCTTGGTCCTATGGAGGTTCAGTGCTGTAGCATAGAGGAATGCTAGGAGCTGAGACGGAAGAGGGTTTGTGTGTGGGCAACACCCTCATAGAGGTAAAAGGAGGTGGAAGGGACGGGGGGGTTGTGGAGGGGAAACTGGGAAGGAGAAAGCATTTGAAATGTAAATAAATAAAATAATCAATAAAAATGAGGAAAAAAAACACTGAAGCATCTTACCTATGCTATTGGCACAAATACCTTAAAGAGGGAAACAATTCAGCTGGACACAGTCTCTCGGAATTGTTATCTTAGGACCAGAAAAGGTAAGGCTAGAGGATTGTCAGTTTAATATTATCAAGGTCTACATAGTGAATATTAGGTCATCCTGCCCTATTCTAAAAAAAGAAACCTAAAAAGATAAGGGAAAAAATGGAGAGACATACACATAAGATTTTCAAATATAAGATATATTTGAAGAGATTTTTCAAATATAGATACAAATTTTACGACATTAAGACTCATAGTAGAAAAGAGCTGTGAGCTTAGAAATAGAAAACTAAGCCATGGTTTTTATTGAACGAATGTATTAAACAAAATTTAGGAGGTTTAAATTGATAGTGTCGAGAGTAGAATGTAACTGAAAGTGTTGAAGAATGAATAACATGAAATAAAATGGGTATGAAAAGTCACCTTGATAAAAGTCACTAAGGCTCATGAAAAAAGCTGTAGCACAGTGGACAAGGTGGAAGGAGATTGCTTTTTAAAAAAGAAGTAAAATGTAATCAATTTTAAAAAAGGCAAGACATGCATAAATGTTATTACCGGTTTTGATTGAAGAAATATATTACATTTTGTCCAAAAACATAAGATCAATAGAGATAAGCTTATTTTCCCATTATACATCTGAAATGGAAAATCATGAAGATGGATAAATAAACAAATGAAGCCATAGTATCCTGGTCATTTATATGAATTTAAACTTACCTTTGAGTGTTTAACTCCTCATTATCAGGAATGTTAAGAAAAAGTATGTATTAGCCAAAAATGTCTAATCTAGCCTGCAGTGACCAAAAATAAAACCTTTATTACTTCTTTTACACGTTAAAATCTTTATGAACAGGAGAGTCAGTACAAAAAAGGCAAAATATAAAATGTTTTATCAAAATAATTAATTTAGGAACAGCAAAATGTGTGGGTAAATTTAAGAAAGATTGATGATAAACACACACATGCACATACACACACTATATGTATGTAGATAGATACACACACACACACACACACACACACACACACACACATATCCTAAAGTTATAATCTAAATTAAATGGCATTCCTTTCTGTGATGGATTGTACATGTTTGGCCCAGAGAATAAGTGTTGAAGTAGGTGTGTCAATATGGGTGTGGGCTTTAAGACCCTCATCCTAGCTGCCTGGAAGCCAGTCTTCTGCTAGCATTCTTCAGATGAGGATGTAAAACTCTCATCTCTTCCTGAACCATGTCTACCTGTATGCTGCCATGTTCCAGCCTTGGTGTTAATGGGCTGAACCTCAGCCTGTAAGCCAGAGGTTCAGCCCATTAACTTAAATTGAATGTTGTTTTTATAATATTTAATGTTGTTTTTATAACATTTAATGTTGTTTTTATAAAAATAGCCATGGAAGGAGTTGCAGAGTTTAACTATGGAGCAGAGACTGAAGGAAGGACAATCCAGCCTAATATAGCTGTCTCCCGAAAGGCTATGACAGTACCCGACTAATACAGAAGTAGAGGCTCACAGCCATCCATTGAACTGAGTACAGGGTCCCCAAATGAAGGAACTAGAGAAAGGAAGGGTTTGCAGCCCTTTTGGAGAATATGAACAACAATATGAACTAACTAATACCCTCAGAGCTCCCAGAGATTCAATCACCAACCAAGGACTATACATGGTGGGACTGATTGCTCCGGCAGCATGTATATAGTAGAGGATTGCAAAGTCGATCATCAATGGGAGGAGAGGCCCTTGGACCTGTGAAGATTCTGTGCTCCAGTGTAGAGGAATGCCAGGGTCAGTAAGCTGGAGAGGGTGGGGTGGTGAGCAGGGAGAGGGGGAGGGAACAGGGGTTTGTTCTTGTTTTTTGTTTTTTTTTGTTTTTTTTTTTTTTTTTT
>NW_022196891.1:42546407-42555764 GCF_008632895.1 Mastomys coucha | reverse complement strand
TTTTTTGGAAGAATGTGATTTGGGGAACTTTGGCTTTGGAAAGCCATGGAATGTTCTAAGTGGGGCTTAATGAGCTATCCTAGTAGGAATATGGAAGACTTTGTTGCTGTGAATGATTTCAACTGTGCAGACATGGCCCAAGAGGATTCAGGATAGAATAGCTTCAGAATGTGGCCTAGAGACTGCTTTTGTAGTATTTTGGTGAAGAATGTGCTTGCTTTTTGCCCTTGTCTGAAGAGTCTTCCTGAGGCTAAGGTGAAGAGACTCAAATTAATTGCATTGACAAAAGAAGTCTCAGAAATGCCCATCATAGACTTTGTTCTCTGGTTAAGTCTCATGAAGAGCATTTTGAGTAAGCATAGCAAACTTAGAAAGGAAAAATAAAATAAAATATATGGTTTGAGTATTAAAGGGACACCAAGGAGTGAAATGTAACTGAATCTTATGTTCTAAGAGATAACAGATTAAGGGATTTGAGGCCAATATCCTACCTAGCTAAGTTTAAACCCAGGCATGGTGGTACACACTTTTCATCTGGGCCATACCTTCTGCTGGAGACCTGCATAAGGACATTGGGAGAAGTAAGTTTCACTCTTCTCACCTGCTTGCCTTTACTTGCCAGCACATCTGTTGGAATCTACCTATGACGAGCTTAAACAACCCTTATGGGACTAAGTACTAGATTCTTGCACTTCCCATCATCAGCTGCCCATTGTTGGGTTAATTCAACTATTGACTGTAAGTCATCTCAAAAAATTCTTTTAATATATATAGAGACATTTCATAACTTCTGTGACTCTAGAGAACCTGACTAATACAGCTTGTATTGTTTTTATTGTTGCTGGGTTTTTGTTTTTGTTTTGTTTTGTTTTTTGATATTTTATTTATTTACAATTCAGATGTTATCTCTTTTCCCAGCTTCCCTCTGGAAACCCCATATCCTATTTTCCCTCTCCCTGCTTCTGAGGGTGCTTCCCCACCAACCAATCCACTCCTGCCTCCTCACACTGGCATTCTCCTATACTGGGGCATTGAGCCTTCATAGGACCAAGGGCCTCTCCTCCCACTGATGACCAACTAGGACATCCTCTGCTATCTATGCGGATGGAGCCATGAGTCCCTCCATGGGTACAGTTTGGTTGGTGACTTAGTCTTTGGGAGATTTGTGTGTGAGTGGGGGGGTGTCTGATTGGTTGATATTGTTGTTCTGTCTATGGGTTGCAAACCCCTTCAGCTCCTTCAGTTCTTTTTCTAACTCCTCCATAAGTGACCCCATGCTCAGTCCAATGGTTGGCTGTGAGCATCTGCCTCTGTATTTGTCAGACTCTGGCAGAACCTCTCAGGAGACAGCCATTATCAGGCTGCTATCGGCAAGCACTTCTTGGCATCCACAATAGTGTCTGGGTTTGGTGTCTGAATATGGGCTAGATCCCCAGGTGGGGCAGTCTCTGAATGGCCTGTTGTGGTTTGAAAACTTCAATGGTAAGCTATTTTCCTGTGGTGTTAAAGTTGCCGAGAGTTGTGATCTATTCTATAAGCATACCAGGGACCAAGCTCTAGTGTCTTGTAAGGACAGTATGTACTCTTACTGCTGAAAAATCTCTACTACCTCCAAAATATTGTTAATTAAATTAAAATGAGTTCTTAGAAAGTTTAACACATGTAAAGGATGTATAGACAGCACTCTTTTGTATATATGTGACTGTGGGTGTACACGTATCACAACACAGGGATCGAAGCCCCAGGGCAATGTTTTTATTTAGTTTTGGTGTTTATGTGGTTCAGAGAGGGGCTCTGTTGTTTGTTCTGTGAACTGTACACTTAAACCTACATATTTCTTAAGGTCTTTGGCAATCTGGCGGTCTTTTCTTCTAATCTTGTCATGAGCATGCTGTGATTATTAGATACATACCACCAGTTCAGAATTCTTATTTGGATTCAGAAATTTAACTAGGGTCATCAGAACCCATCTTTTTATGGGAGTGCTGGGAATAGAATTTATACCACAAAGTGTGAATTTTTATGTAGATTAAGAAATTTAACTCAGTTCACCAGGTCCCACCTTGTTATAGAAATGCTGGGATTAGAATGTATATCACAAAGAGTGAATTTTTATATAGTTTATAAAATTTAACCTATGTCATCAGGTTCACAGACTAAATGCCATTTCTCAGTTTATACAAAATGAATTTTGTATATAAAATTATTATATTCCCTTTTAATAGCCACTTATTATTCATTTTCAACATTATATTTCAAACATTTAATAATTTTATGTAAAACAAAGTATGTACACTAATAAAAGCAATAGTGTTTCCCATATAGGTAAAAGCCACAGCATTTTAATTTTTAAGTACAGAAACAAACTTCTGAGAGTAACATAATGTACAAAGTTTGCTTTAATAACTATGCTTAGTATAGTACAGATCTCTATGGACTAGAGAAAACATTGACATCTGTGAATTTTATACTCATTTTTAAAGAAAATCATTACAGTTAAGTATATAACTCTTGAATATTTTTGTTTTTCTCTTTCAAAGATTTTGTTCACAATTTGCAGTGAATATCATACACAGTTATTTATTTCATTATTTTCATCCCATTCTATTTCCCTCTGGCTTCTCCTCTGGCCTGAAACTCTTTGAAATATATAAACTACTTCTTTTAAGTTGTGGTTGCCACATATATACACATGTACACACACGTACATGCAAACACTGCTGAGTCTAAATTAGTGCTTCTCACATATGAAATTTTTTTAATGGTAACAGTTTGAAACTGGGTAACTTATCATGGCCTAATTCCTAGAAAAGATGATTTTTTTCTTCTCTTAAAAGCCCTTAATTATTATACTTGAAATTTTCAGTTACGTTTTTACAAACTTATAGGTTTGAACAAAATATATAATGCATGGAATAATGTTTGTTGTAGTAAAGATTTGCCAGTAAAGTATATGTCTTTCATAATAAGGGCTTAGAGAGGGCATAAAAGATTCATTGGAACACTCAAGAATACTAAGTACTTGTCTCCTATAGAAGTCACTGTTTTATTCCAAATTATGTTTTTTTTGAGGGGGATGTGCATAGGAAATTATAATGTTATCAAAAAGAACACAGCAATATTTCAACATTATTAAAAGCTGTATACTAAGTCTTTTTTTTCTGTCAGTCCTTTTATTTTATTATTAGATGTTTTCTTTATTTACATGTCATACAATATCTCCTTTCCCATGTTCCCCTCCAAAAATAAAATAAAATAAAATAAACATGGACATAAATCTTAAAGATTTCAAATAGACCATGTGAATCAGTTTCAGCTAATTGTGTCATTTTCCCATGCTTTATTTAAAATATCTAAGGAAGGAGGAAAAAGTAAAAAAAAAAATTATGAAACTTGGAGAACAAAAAAGGACTTAAAAGGAAGAAGAAAGTTGGTAGGAAAATGTAATTAGGACTAAACATAGATAATATTGCTAAAATTATACTTAAAATTGGATTCATATTTAAAATATGTTCACAAAGAAGACTTCAGACTAAGATGATTGTAACCTTGAAGTTTTCATAATTGCTAATATGAAAACAATATTCATAGACAAAGTCAACCAGAGTAAACCAACTTGGTGATTTCTCAGAAAATTGGACCCAGCTATACGACTCCTAGGCATATACCCAGAAAATGCTCCAACATGTAATAAGTACACATGCTCCACTATGCTCATAGCAGCCTACTTTATAATAGCCAGAAGCTGGAAAGAACCCAGATGTCCCTCAACAGAGGAATGGAAACAGAAAATGTGGTACATCTACACAATGAAGTACTACTCAGCTATTAGAAAGAATGGATTTATGAAATTCTTAGGGAAATGGATGGATCTGGAGGATATCCTGAGTGAGGTATCCCAATAATAAAAGAACACACATGGTATGCACACTCTGATAAGTGGATATTATCCCAGAAGCTCAGAATACCCAAGATACAATCCACAAACCACAAGAAACTCAGGAAGAAGGAAGACCAAAGTGTGGATACTTTGATCCTTCTTAGAAGGGGGAACAAAATGCCCATGGAAGGAGTTACAGAGACAAACTATGGAGTAGAGACTAAAGGAAGGACAAGCCAGAGACTGCCCCACCTGGGAATCCTTCCCATATACTAAACCCAGACACTGTTGTGGATGCCAGCAAGTGCTGGCTGACAGGAGCCTGATATAGCTGTCTCCTGAGAGGCTCTGACAGTGCTCGACTAGTACAGAAGTAGAGGCTCACAGCCATCCATTGAACTGAGCACAGGGTCCGCAATGTTGGAGCTGGAGAAAGGACCCAAGAGCTGAAGGGGTTTGCAGCTCCATAGGAGGAACAAAAATATGAACTAACCAGTACCCCCAGAGCTCCCAGGGACTAAACCATCGAACAAAGAGTACACATGGTGGGGCTCATGGCTCCTGCTGCATATATAGCAGAGTATGGACTAGTTGGTCATCAATGGGAGGAGAGGCCTTGGTCCTGTGAAGGCTAGATGCTCCAGTGTAGGGAAATGCCAGGGCCAGAAAGTGAGAGAGGGTGGGTTGGTGAGCAGGGGAAGGGAGAAGTGTATGAGGGTTATTTTTTCAGAGGGGAAACCAGGAAAGGGGATAACATTGAAATGTAAATAAAGAAAATATCTCATTAAAAAACCCAATCCTTTGTCTTTAAAGCTGGTAATCACAGACAGGTATATTCCTGGAATATAAATTAAAATTGCTTTTTCATATATAGTAATAAATTAAAATTTGCATTATTATATAAAGTTCATTTTATCCATTTCATTGGCATAACAACATTTCATGATCAATTAAAATATTTCACCACATTACACATTAAAGATTAACATACACAATCCATTTAATTCATTCCATTACTGCAAAAAAAATCACGTAAATCAATTTGATAGTAATCTATTTTAGATAAAAAAACTAAGGAAATTGGAAACAGAAGATAGCTACATTCACTTTTCAGAGAACATCTACAAAGTTTTTAGCACTAAAAACATGTTTAATGATGCAATATAGAATGCTTTCCATAGCAGAGCATGTGTTCACTCTCCATTCTTTTTGTTAATGCTTTACCTGTAGTACCTCAAGAAAGAAAAATAACCAAAATACATAAAATGACTGTGTTAACATTGAAAATTCTAAATTTGTGCACCAATTTGTTACAACTTAGAATATAAAATAATGAATATCTAAAATATACATAGCCTTGATCTCCAGCACCTCCTAACCAAAGTTTGGTATTACACATCTGTCATTAAACACTGGAAATGTGGAAGAAGGCTAATGAGAAATTTCAGTTAATACTCAGCTATGGAGCTAAGCTCAATTCCAAATTACTTCTCAACATTCCTTCAAAAATCAAAATTATGTTAAACATGTACCTGATAAGTGATGGCTACCATAAACAACAAAATCATATCATTTATTGCTTTATGGCACTTGTACTACTTGACCAAGCCTGCTTAGTCAGTCAACAGGTTCTCCAGGTAAGAAGCAAGGATTAAAAAGGAAAAGGACAATTAGACAACACTGTAGCATGAACTCATCGAATTCTGAGGCTGAAGTGGGTTTATTTTTTTCCAGTCTGCTTTTATATATACCACTTTAGGTATATGCAAAATATTATGTAAATGTGACTGATAAGTATGTGTAAAAGCTCAGTACTGGCTCAAACTGTGGCACGTTCATCTAAAGATTATTAAAATTACCAATTGGACCACTTCTATATTTCATTCCAATAATGATGTACATACATTGGCTGCCTGAGTTACACATCTTTATTTTATTTTATACCTTTATCCCACTGTTCTTTCTTAGGGAAAAAGTTATGTCCTTTGTGAGAAGACTGATTTTTTTTAATGTAGTGATTCCAAAATTTTACTATGACTTTTTGTATTCTTATTACCTTTTTCAAGTTAAATTATTGTAAAGCAATTTAAAAAAAACATTTACAATTTTAAAAAAGTATGGAGTGTTCAATAAAATGTTTCATTTAATAAATGAAATCTATCAATCTCTTTTTATGACATAGAAATGATGAACTTCTCTTTCTTGGTTAACACTGAAACATTAGTTTGCTAGCTAACCTTAAACCTGGTTTTTAATATCTTAAATTCCCATTGATTTAAGTCTTAGCCCAACCTGCTTTCAAAGCTGTACAATGATAACCTTATAGTAGAAATGTCTACAAACAGTGCAGTCTCAAGAGTGCGACAAAACTCCATCAACTTTAAGATTGTCAGCATTAGTCTAATGCAGTTCATAAAATTTCTAGAACAGAAGATTTCTTTAAAAATTAACTTTACTGGATTTATTGATTTGGAAAGTATAATTCTAAAGATCTCATCAAAAGAATATCAAATTGAAGCAATTCATGAAACAGTCTATAATACATGTTTTATTAACCTATAATTTGTTTCTGCTGCCATGGCATTGTATTAGCATATAGAACCTGAACACAAAATAATCTCTGCTCAAAATACTCTTGAGGGGTGGCAATTGTAATGTAGCAACTATTGAAGACTCCTGCAAAACTTAGTCATGTCTATGCTATAGCAGGAATGAAGAATGATTTGCTTTTAATGAACAGTGCTGGAGAATTAATGAAATTAATGAAGAGTTGTAATACTTACGTGATAACTAAAATTTATGTCCAGACTCATATATCTATCCTTTATCTTTTTTTATTTTACTTATATCTTCCAGTTTTCCCCAACAATATTTCTTAGCCAAACTTTCTATTATTGGAGATCTCCCCTCGTGGGGGCTCTCACCCTTATTTTTCCTATAGAGACCTCTGTCCTTACTGATACAGTATACCTTTTCCTTATCCTTTGGGTCTCCAATTCTTTTAACTACTAAAACTTGAGGTTTCACAAAAATATTTCCTGGAACAACTTGATTACCATTAGTTTGCTAAAATTTCCCAGAGAACTATTAACGTAGTCAGCCTCCACATACAGAACCCCTTTTGCTGTGTTCCCTGGATTGACTGCTTGAATGGCCAGAGCCACTGAAATTTGTTCCTAATAAACACATCAAAGCCATTTCCTTCTCTAGTAATGTCACCAATCTCTATCCCAGAAATTTTTACCTAAGTTATATTTTGGGACAAATACAGTATAGAAAAAGTCAAACCAGATAACCATACAAGAAGGAGCAACCCAATCTGTATACTAGAAAACATTATTCAGGTTGAAGGTGCTCAGGCAGCCAAAACTGTGTCATGCAGGGGTATTTGCAGCCATGTCTCACCTGACAGAATATCATCTCGAGGGAGGTAACCCAGTCCCCAAATGACATGCATGATATTTATATACTCACTTATAAGTGGATATTAGCCATAAAATACTATATACCCACAGGCACAAAGAATCAATAAACCTCTAAAACCAAAAAACAAACAAACAAATAAACAAACAAACAAAAAACAATAAAACAAATTTAGGAAAAACCTGATAACTCTAAATGAGTAGAAGTTCTAAGAAATAATAACACATTGCTGGCCAAATACACAGGATGATGATACAACTATTCAAATACAGGGAGGTGAAGATAATTACATAGATTAAATATAAACAAATTCACCACAAGCATTTTATTACTATAAGAAAATACATATTTCTTAAGTCCACAAGAGAATATAAACAAATAAGCCTGAAAACTGCCTCAACCAGGTTCTACATAAAAGTATAAATTTGTCTGGGCAGAGCTGGCACAAACCACCAGAACTCAGGAGGCAGAATCAGGCATACCTCTGTGACTATGTGATTTCAAGGTCAGCCCAGTCTACAGAGTTAGTTCCATGACAGCCATGCACAAGGAGACCCTGTCTTGACCAAAAAAAAAAAAAAAAAAAAGCTGAAACAATATGCTGTATTCCCATTGTCTCCTCAAAATACAAAATACTTAAGGAAGGTATTCAAAGGAAGAGATGCTACTAAGTGAAATAAATCCATAAAAAGCGGATAAAGATAGATTCAAGTTTCTCTAACACTGTAGATGTACTGCCTTTACTATTGCTGGATTTTGACTGATGACTAAACAATAGGTCAGGAAAAGTAATAATTTTAATAACAGTATTCATCCACAATCCATAAAGGATGTTGTAACATGGATTGATACATATTTAAAATTAGAGGAGGATATAAAGAATTCTTTTATGATAATATTTTTGTTTTTAAGTTTTAAAAATATTATTAAAATTAATCTTATATTACCATCATATTAAAGGTACTAACTATTATGACATTGTTGATGGTTGGTCTTTTGCTTGTATTGTAAAGCTAAAAACTGGCCCTATGATCTGGGGGAGTATGAGAGAGTCAGTACGTACCCAAGTGACATACCCAAGTGACTCTATATAACCTTGCCCCTCAAGTTATCCCTGGTTGGCAAATAAAGATACCTATAACCAATACCTGGACAGATGAGAGATAGGTAGAGTTCTTGGGTTCCTGGGATTGAATCTGAGGAGACCATGAGTAGAGAGAAGAGGAAGCCATCATGGTGTAGGTTAATGATGAAGAGTCATGAATGGTAGTCAATTGGAATTAAGAAATATCTAGATGGAACATGATGGCAAATTAGAGAATGGGGTTAAGGGTGGAAAATATGTTCTAATAACATAGAGGGTACATATCTGCCCAGCTCTAGTGCTGAATAAGGCTTATTATAAACATTAAAGCTGTGTGTCTTTTACGTGGCATCTGAATGACTAAAGGTGGGACAGAAGCCCCTGACTGAGATGAAATATTCATGACAACAGTTTTGAAGCCCACTTATATCCTTTAAATACAATATAGGTGAACACTTACGACAAATTAATCATAGGACACAGCTCTACAGAAATAAACCAACATTAAGGAGGCAATCAAAGCATCTGTTGATGCTATAAATGAACATTGTAAGATATATCAGTAAAGTATTTGCAATTAAACAGGATGATAAGGATAAAAATTGTAATTGTAAGATATTCTGCATCAGTTATTACCCTATGAATAAGAATTATATCATTTAATTACATACAATGGGAATGTATACGTTTATAAAACAGACATCCATACACTCATTTTTATTTTTAAGAAACAAATTTCATTTTCATATTATACCTAAACTTAAAGTGAAAGCATAAAATAATAGTTCACTCAACAGAAAACAAAAAATAATAAGTAACCATATATTATATCATAATGATGTAATATATCATATTGTTATATATGATATATATTATTAACATATAAATCAAAATAAGCAAAAATAAGGGAGATTGTATACAGAAATATATGCAATGAGAAGAAATGGCAATTATATATATATATATATAT
>NW_022196891.1:42543494-42546397 GCF_008632895.1 Mastomys coucha | reverse complement strand
ATATATATATATGCACACATACACACTCAAGCCAAAATTCTAGGTCTAGAAGAAATAGACTTCAGTAACAAGCAAGTAGTCTGAGAACTCTACTCTGTGCAATTTAATCCAAAGAGAAAATAAGAAGTGTTAAAATATATCTCCAAAGCCTAGAAAATATACCTGGGGTCAATTGCATTCCTAAAGAATGCCATTGCTCAGATGATGATGCAACGTAGAGAGGAAGAGTCCCATCTGTAACTCATTCAAGGAGGACACCAAGGAAGACAAGGCAATGGCTCTCTTCTGAAGCCCCTGGAGGTAGCAGAGGCTGGCTACCTGATGCCTTCAGACCTGCAACCTGAAGAATTCTGGGAACATGCATGCCTGTTGTTAGAAGACTTTGCCTTGTTCTGTTGCTCCAAGGACACTCAAACTGTTCTGTTTTGCCTCTGAGTGTAAGCAGAACACACACACTCATTTGGAGATGGATGAGCCTTCTCCACCTCAGGCAGACTCCACCATGTTTAGATGTTTAGCCACTCTTCCCTAATTTATATAATGATGCCCACATCACTGGGCACCAATGGAGGATCTGTGAACATCCAAATGCTTTGCATGCATTCGATTGGGCTTGGGAAGAACTGGAGATATGTATGTTTTGTGAACATTTGAAAGAACACTTATAAAAATTCTTGATCCACATTAAAAAAAAAAAAAAAGAATGTCATTGCTTGAAGCCTTAGCCTATATTCTTCCTATATAGATTTGTGCAACTATTCTGCTCTACCAAAAATTCTCAGTCCCTATAGACAACTGGACTTGAATTCTATGAAGGGCTGGAAAAGTATACACAGAATCACTCCTTGTTTTTCCATAATATGTTTCTAACAAGTCTATCCCTATAAAAAATTTAAATCTAGGCATCAGATTTTTTTTAATCTTTAATCTTTAGGTTTTATCTTGTGCCTTTTCCCTGCACATTTTGATTTAATATGTACTCTACAGGTAACTTTTACAAATCTCATTGTAGAAAAGAGACCCTTGGCCCTGTGAAGATTCTATACTCCAGTGTAGAGCAATGCCAGGGCCAGTAAGCAGGAGAGGGTGGGGTGGCGAGCAGGGAGAGTGGGGAGGGAACAGGGGTTTGTTCTTGTTGTTTTTGTTTTTTGGTCTTTTGGGTTTTTTTTGGAGGGGAAACTGGTAAAGGAGATATTATATGACATGTAAATAAAGAAAATATCTAATAAAAAAAGAAAACAGGTTGTTGGATAGAACAGTCTGAAATTGTGGTAATGCCCTATCTCTGTGCTATTTACAAGTAGGCACTAATAACTGTTAACAAGTGTTGAATTTATCCAAGAATGACGATTTTAAGTTGAAATGAACTTAAAGTTAAATGTTGATTTTGGATTAGGGCTGCCATATTGTACAGTACTGGATTCTAGCCATTTAAATGTGTAAGGGTATAAAAAAATTCAAATGTTCAGGGATCATCTTAATATAATTGACCTAGCCTTCACATATTAATCAGATTCCCATGTGATCTACCTGCCAGTAATTGATTCATTTTCTGAAAATAAAGATACTGCAAATGAAATGGATCTAGATTTAGAATTTTTCATCCAAGTAGCTACAATTACACATTGCTAACGTCACTGAATTTTCTGGAAATATAAAAAGAAAATTTAAAACAGTGTTTTTAATGAAAACATTATATATGTAGAGATATATTTAAGGAAATCATGAAATATATGACATCAATTTTTTAAATAGAAATAATATTAACTTTTCTCATAACAATGGAATAAAACTAAAGACTGGTGAAAGGAAGAAATGGAAATGATACATTTACAAGGTTATTTTAAAATGCAATTCATCTTTTAAAAATTAATATATTTATTTATTTACATTCAAATGCTGCTCCCCCTCCTGGTCCCTCCATAATAGATTGTCTCCCCTTGACTCCATTGTTTCTCCTCTGAATGGGTGCCCCCACTCCTGGTATCCTCCCACCCAGGTATATCATGTCTCTGCCAGATTAGGTACAACCTCTCCCACTGTGACCAGACAAGGCAACCATAAAAGCTGAGCTGTCTGTCTGTTTCATATGTGCATGGGGTCTCCTTCCTGCTTCTCCTTGTTCTTTTGTTGGTGACTCCAACTCTGAGAGCTCCCAGGTCCAGGCTTGTTGTCTCTGTTTGTCATTCTGTGGGGTTCCCATCTCCTTGAGGGCCTTCAATGCTTCCCCCAACTCTCCTTTAAGTGCCCTCCAGTTCTATCCATTGTTCTGCTGTTGATATCTGCATCTGTTTCAGTCCACTGCTGGGCAGAGCCTCTCTGAAGACAGATATGCTTGGCTCCTATATGGAAGTATAGCTGAGTATCGTTAATAATGTCAGGGGTTGGTGCTTCCCCATGGGATGGGTTTCAAACTGACTAGTTACTAGTTGGACTTTCCTTTAGTCTCTGCTTCCTCACTGCATTACTTAGACAGGACAAATATTGTACTGAAAGGTTTGTGGGTGGGTTGGTGTCCTTATCCTTCCACTGGGGGTTCTGCCTGAATACAAGTGGCAGCTTATTGAGGTCCCATGTCCCCATTGTTAGGCATCTCACCTAAGGTCACCAGTATTGATTCCTGGGAGTCTCCCTATCCCAAATCTCTGGGACTTCCTAGAGATTCTCTCCCCCCGGAAACCCTAGAAGCTGCTGACTTCCATTCATTCTTCTGGGTCTCTGGGCCTTTCTCCTATGCCAGAAATGAAAGCAGTACTTAGAGTAAAAAAATCATAGCACTAAGTACTTTCATAAAGAAATTAGAGAGATCTCATACTAGAAACTTAGCAGCACATTTGAAAGATCTAGAATAAAAAGAAACAAACACACCCAAGAGGAATAGTTGTCAGGGCTGAAAACAATCA
>NW_022196891.1:42501818-42543461 GCF_008632895.1 Mastomys coucha | reverse complement strand
AAAAAAAAAAAAAAAAAAAAAAAACCCAAAACATACAAAAACAAAAACAAAAAACAAAAAACAAAACAAGACAGCCAACCCTTAGGTAAACTAAGTAAAAGACACAGAGACAGTATGTAAATGAACAAAAGGGAGACATAACAAAAGAAACTGAGGAAATAGCCTATACTCCACAATGCTGGAAAATCTACACAAAATAGATGAATTTCTAGACAGATGCTACATAACAAAATATGTTTATGAACCACCAATATGTTAATGAAAAAAGTAAAGTCTATTAAAAATGGTGCTCAATAGGTTTGTATCTTAAAATAGCAAATGGATCAAATTGCCTTCAATATGCTAATAGGATAAATACTGTGTTGTAGTTGTCAGTCTTTTACTCACATCATACTAAAAAAAAAAAATGAAGCTGAAATACACACAGAATGTAAGAGACTCCTAGAGACTTTATTGTGGAAAGGAAATTGAACAAAAGCTATTTGCAACACATAGCATCGTTCACAAACAACTTAAGAAAGACACTGTGGAATCTCTAGAGGACAGTTCTTTCACTGTGAGCAGTGGTAAGGATTGAGGAGCCAAGGAATCCTTTAAAGAAGAATTAGTTCTTAGGAGTATTTCTCTGTGTATATGTATGCTTTTGTGTAAACTTTATACTTTATATACTTTATATACTTTATTGCTATGTATTATTCCTTGTTCGTAGAGCTGAGTTTTGTCATGATTTATATTGGAATAATTAAAAAGGAATGTGAAAAGAACTATTCAGAAAATTTATAAAGTTGTACATATATTATTCTAAACAGTTTTAAGTGAACAAGTAAATTTGTTCCAATATTTTATAGATATATAACCTCTCTCTCTCTCTCTCTCTCTCTCTCTCTTTCTCTCTCTCTCTCTTTCTCTCTCTCTCTCTCTCACACACACACATATGCATACATATAGGGAAATGAAGCATTCCCAAGGTTTTAAATGCTGCTTAGTTTAAGTTTTTAAAATATTTCTAGCAGAAAGTTTTAATTAACAGTGCCTATAAAAAGCTCAATATATTTCTACCTCTTAGAATTCAATATATGTAAGTGTAGACACTAGATCAATATACTACATCCTTAAGGGTAAGTCAGTTAATAGTAAGTAAAAGAAATCCATTTACCCAGTAAGCATTCTATCAAAAGGACGACAGGAATTGTCACTAAGACCGATCATGTAGCAACAAAGATTCAAATAGAGACTTGAGGGATTTTTCTTTGGTTTGTTTTGTTGGTAATGAAATAAATAACACAATGATTTTTATTGTGATTTCCAGGTACACATGAAACTTATACATAATTTACCATCTTTTCCTCTGGAAAATGACTACACACTTGAATAAAGTGGTGAAATGATATGATTGGTGCAATCATAAATAAATAGTATTTCAAGTCTTTTATGGTAAAAATTTTTAAAATGTAGGAGTATGTGAAGTGCCATAGCCACTTTATTTTATTGAATAAACAAATCCAATTAAGCTGTGGCTTCTGTATTGCTGAAGCTGGTTACAGGGGCAAATGCATAGTATAAAATATGGTACGATGAGGATGAATGCTTTATTTAAGAGTATGTGTGTCAACATTTACACATGAATTATAGTTTCCTATCACATGTTAAGTTATATATTTAAGCAAAAGTTTAATTTTGCTTTTCTTAGATTTCCCATAAGCAATATGAGGGAAGTAGATGATAATTAAAATAATTGTCAGCACTAAATATGTTGTTGTTTTGCCTCTATATTTCAAAAAAGCAGGTACATGTATCAGTCAGTCAACATCTACAAGATTTTGCTTTTTAGCAGTTGTGAATAGAGAAGCAATGAATATGGGCACAGCACTAAAACTGAAATTATGAAATTGCCAGGTAAAAGGACAAAGCTGCAAAATGTGTTTTCAGTGAATGAGTCCAGAAATAAAATTATTGCCGGTTTTCCTCAAATTCTAATCTTAGCATCAAAGTTTTAGAATTCCTTGTTTAACTTGAAATGCCAGTAGGGCCAGGTAGCTAGCAAGTGGCTACTGCACAGCAGAGAAAGAACATATATAATCTCCTAGTAGAAGAATTTTAATCCAACAATATAGCTTCCCTGGCAAAGAATCATATGCAAAGACTCCTAAGTCTGTGTGATCTGGCTGGAATGGCACACTCTAAATCTCTCTGGCTAGGATATAGACAGGCCTTTAGTATACTCCTTTGATCCCAAACAATGAAGGTAAGGTTAGAAGAAAGCAGTCATGTTTGAATGTAAAATCTAATTGAGGGCAGACAAAGTGACAAATCAAAGATTTGACAAAATGAGTCAGAGATAGGAAACACCCAGTTCTCAGTAGAACAGACAGTAGTAACAAGAGGCCATTTAAGAGCCACACGGAGTCAGTGCAGAGAGTTGATAGAGTTTGAATTCACTTCAGAGGCAAGCTTGCCAAGAGTCTTATACAGACAGTTTGCAGAGAACAAGCTAGACAGAAGTGAAGACAAGATCAACCAAAAAATAAGGAGCCAGAAGATTAAATTAAACTGCCAGAGTTAGTTTGTGGCCTAACATAGCAATTCAGCAAGAAGCTGGGAGAAGACAGTTTGAATCAATCAGCTCCAAGAGAAATCTGAGGCAGAACAACTGAATTGAACCAGCCATAAAGAGTTTACCAACTCCTAGAAAGGGTGAGCTTATTCAGCAGGAACCCACTGAGACTACAATTACATTTGACAAATAAAATTTACTTTTTCATGCTCTCATATATTATGTCCCTACCTCACGTTCTCCTTTCTTCTCTGCTCCAAGTCCCTCCTCCTACACCTTCCCTCTTCCCCAGATCCACTCCTCTGTTTGCCTTCAGAAAAGAGCACACACTCTAGCGATGTAAAACGAATGTGACATAGCAAGTTACAATAAGAATAGGCATGAGTCCTCATATTGAAGCTCAATGAGGCATCCCAGTAGGAAAAAAACAAAAGTGTCTTAGGAGTAGACTAAAGAGTCCGAAACACCAACAATCCCACCCCCACTCTTAGGAGTCTAATAAGACCACTAAGCAATACAGCCTTAGGCATATGCAGAGGACAGAATCAGATCCATACCAAATTCATATTTTTCATGTCAGTCTTGTGAAAAACTATGAGCCTGGGTTAGTTGATTCTGTGGGTTGTCTGTTGAGGATGGGTCTGTTGCTATGTTTTGTAATGCTAAATAAAGGCCCCCAAGACCTAGTTGCTCCAAAGGTAAGAGTCCAAACATAGACCCAGATGATACTATGTGACCATGGCTCCAAGTTATTTCTGTTTGATAAATAAAGATGCCTACAGTCTACAGCTGAGAAGAATTGAGATACGTGGGGCTTTGTGTTCCCAACCTGGAGGTTGGAGAAGATCAGAGGGGAAAAGGAGGTGAAGGGAGGAGGAAGCCACTATGGATTAGATGAGTCATAAAATAATGGCCATGTGAACTTGCTAACTGGAGTTAAGAGCATCCCAGATAAAACATGATAGATTAATTAATAAGAAGTGAACACAATAGCATGGAGCATAGATATCTTCTTAGCTCTTGTGCTCATTAAGGCATATTGCAAAATATAAAGGATGAGTGTCTTTTATCCACGAACTAAGGGTCAAAGGCTGGGCAGAACATTTGGATTCTTGTAAAAATTTCTACATGTCCCCTCTGGCTCCTAAATTCCTCCGGTTCATAAAATACATTAAAGAAGAAGAAAATAATATACCACCTATATTATAAAAGTAGAACTAGTGACTGACTACACAACTAGTAAATTAAATTAAGTAGGGGCAAAAAGATAGGAAAGACTTGGCATAGAAAGTCTCTAACAACAATGATATTAGAAGTTCATTTAGAAACAGAATTGTATTTAAATTATTGTAAGGAGACACACAGTGGATGGATGGAAGATAGCCCTCCTATAAACCATGTTTTCAAACAAAATAACCACTGCTGATTGTGGCATACTTTCTAATGAGTTACGCAAGCCACAGAGACCTCCCAAAGGACACAAGCTTTTACTATTGTCCTTAGTTTCCCTTTAAAAGTAGACAATAATACTAGTTGCTGAAGATGACACACACTTTGATGTATGACATATAGAGGAACATATAAGTTAGAACTCATCTGGGAGATTCCTCCCTGTTGGCAAACGTTCACAGTATTGGAATATACTACTAGAAGGAAACTCATTCATTGTATTAACTGATTCTGAGTTCTGTATGTTACAATATTAGCCTGCCAATTAGGATATACCAATGAGGGAAGTAGGATTGCGTGCTAGGTTTGTACATTCAGTCAGACACCCATGACTGGGGAGGTCATAGGCCCTAGTAGTGAACCTGTTACTACTATTACTATAGGTACATTGTGTGAATACAGTGGCAGAGTACCTTCTAAACAGTTTTGTTTATGTCCATAGGTCAGTATGACTAGCATAGTTTTTCAGAGAAGCTTCTACTTGAAGTGTGCAATGGTCAATGCAGAGATGCCTGTGCACTGGTAGCAATAAGTGACTTGGGTGCTCATCCAAAACAGAGCTTTAATGTCTCTCTCCAAATGCTCAAAGGATATGGTGGAAGAGGGAACAGAAAGAATCTGAGAGCTGGAGAATGGGAATGGAAATTCTGAAAATCTTTCTTCTACTGCACTCATAAGCTCAAGCAGCTGTGGCTATGTGTGTAAGATTTCACAATACTTGGCCTATTAGCATTTGGAGTAGGGTGGGAATGGGACTGGAGTGGGGCAGGGTGTATATGGGTCCTCATAAAACCCCTGTACTCAATGAGTAGTAAGTTCAGGGTTCCTGGGAAGGGAGCCATCATGCACATGTCATACTAAAGTAAGTAACCTTCCCCATATGCTCCTATAGGCAACACTAATTGTTGTGGGACACAAAGAAAAACAAACAAAAAATTACTTTTATCAGGAAGGAAGTGAACTCTCTTCAAAGATGTAGTCTGATGAAAAGGAGAGAAGCCATTTTATAATAATTACTAGTTCAGTGAATGAAAAGAACTTTTTTGAGTATAAAAAGGAACATGTCTACAAGGATATGTCATTCAGCTGACATGGGTTTTGCATGACAGTTGTTTTAGGTCTTTTTTTTTTTTCCAGTCTTTTTTATTGTTATTTTTTTCCTTTTTTTACACTTCAAATTTTATTCCCCTCCTGGTCCAGCCTCTGACTGTTCCACATCCCATACCTCCTCCCTGACCCTCTGTCTCCACAAGGATGTAGTCATACCCCCACCCCCACCAGACCTCTAAACTCCCTGTGTCCTAGAGTCTCTTGAGGGTTAGGTGCATCTTCTCTGAATGAACACAGGCCCAGAAGTCCTCTGCTGTATATGTGTTGGGGGCCTCATTTCAGCTGGTGTATGCTGCCTGGTTGGTGGTCCAGTGTTTGAGAGTTCTCAGGGGTCTAAATTAATTGAGACAGCTGGTCCTCATACAGGGTTGCCCTCCCCCTCAGCTTCTTCCACCTTTTCACTAATTCAGCTGCTTCCGTCCATTGGTTGGGTGCAAATATCTGAATCTGACTTTCAGCTGCTTGTTGGGTCTTTCCTGGGCAGTCATGTTAAGTACCTTTTTGTGAGCTCTACATAGCCTCAGTAATAGTGTCAGGCCCTTTGAGCTGGTTCCCCTTTCTGGCCTGTCACTGGACCTTTTCCCTCAGGGCTCTTCTCCATTTCCATACCGGCAGTTCTTTCAGACAGAAACAATTATGGATCAGAGCTTTGACTGTGGGGTAGCAATCTCATCCCTTACTAGATGCTGTGCCTTTCTGCTAGAGGTGAGCTCTAAAGGTTCCCTCTTTCCACTGCAGGGCATTTCATCTAGGTTCCTTCCCTTGAGTCCTGAGATTCTCTCACCTTCCAGGTCTCTGGTACATTCTGAAGGGTCCCCCCAACCTCCCACCTGCAGAAGTTACCTGTTTCCAGTCTTTCTTCTGGCCCTCAGGACTTCAGTCCTTTTCCCCCACTCTGAATCATACCTGATCACATTTCCCTCTCCCCTCCCTGCCCCCTTTTCCTCCCAGGTCACTCCCTCCCTCATCCCTAGTGGTTGCTTTCTCCTCCCTCCCAAGTGGGACTTAGGCTTCCTTACTTGGGCCCTTCAGCTTTTTGACCATTTTGAGTTCTGTGGACCATATCTTGGGTTTTCTGTACTTTTTTTTTTTTTGGCTAATATCATCCACATTATGTATGAGCACACACTGTGCATGTCCTTTTTGGTCTGAGCCACCCCACTCAAGATGATATTTTCTAGTTCCATCCATTTGCCTGCAAAAGTCAGGGTGTCTTCATTTTTAATGCCTGAGTAGTATTCCATTGTGTAAATAAACCATATTTTCTGTATCCATTCTTCTGTTGTGGGACATCTGGGTTGTTTCTAGCTTCTGGTTATCACAAATAAGGATACTATGAACAAAGTGGAACATGTGCTCCTGTGGCATGGTGGAGCATCTTTTAGGTATATTCTCAAGAGTAGTATATCTGGGTCTTCAGGTAGATCTATTTCCAATTTTCTGAGGAACCTCCAGATTAATTTCCAGAGTGGTTGTATCAGTTTGCGATCCCACCAGCAATGGAAGAATGTTCCTCTTTCTCCATATCCTTCCCAACATGTGTTGTCACCTGAGGTTTTTATCTTAGCCATTATGATTGGTGTAAGGTGGAATCTCAGGGTCATTTTTATTTGCATTTCTCTGACCACTAAGGACTTTGAACATTTCCTTAGGTGCTTCTCAGCCATTTGAGATTCCTCTGATGTGAATTCTCAGTTTAGTTCTATACACCATTTTTTGATTGGGTTGTTTGATTTTTTTTGGTGGTCAGCTTCTTGAGTTCTTTATAAATTTTGGATGTTAGCCCTCTATCAGATATGGGATTAGTGAGATTCTTTCCCAGTCTCTAGGTTGCAGATTTGTCTTATTGACTATGTCCTTTGCCTCACAGAAGCTTTCCAGTTTGATGAAGTACCGTTTATCAATACTTGAACTTAGAGTATGAGTCATAGTAGTTCTGTTTAGGAAATTTCCCTCTGTGCCAATGAGTTCAAGGCTCTTTCTCACTTTCTTTTCTATTAGATTCAGTGTATCTGGTTTTATGTTGAGGTTTATATTATAACTAATGGAGTAAATGCAAACTGGTGAGTAGGGCCATGAAACCTCCCCTCTTTCCTATTTCTACATGGCATATTAATGTCACTGAAGGAAGTCTCATCTTTGGCAGTGGAGCCACAGAAATGTTTGAATAAAATCTGAGTGCGGAACAATTGTTGTATATAATTACTTTCTCAGAAAACTCGACATATTTACCAATGGCATGACCTGATAAATAAATACACAGAGATGATACAGCAAAAGTATTCACTATTACATGTTTATATTCACTAAGCCAAATTGGAAAACAGGATAAATAAGGAAATTCAATTTCAATCATAGTGTATAAACTATTTCAAGATAAATTTAAAAAATGTAGGCCTACTTCACAGAAAGAATTAATTTGTTTCCCATCAAAATTATTTTACATGGTAGAACATTTTTGATATAATTTTAAAATCCTATACATAGACTTTATTATAAAACTAATCTACAATTTACAATTTGAAATTTGCACATCATGCAGATTCTTAATAACTGCTTACTGACTTCTGCTAATGCTTATATGATTTCTGATGTATCCTAATAAATAATTTTAGTTGATTCATTGTTTTGAACAAATAGAGAAGCAAAATATGTAGCAATTTATGGTTCTGTGGATTTGGAGATTAGACTATAATCTTTCTATCCTATACATTTATAGATTCATATTTCTTATTAAAATATTACTTTGTAGTACTGAAAATATTACAAAACAGAATTGTGGGAATTTGCTAAGCTGCAAGTAAAGTTGTGAGTGATAAATTCATGAGCTTTTCTAGCATACTTCCACTATCAGGTTAGCCTCCTGTGAACAGGCCATGATCCCATTACAGAAAGTATATACTTTTAATGACACAGATGGAAAGAGTTTGGCAATAAATTTTATAAGATATTGTTATTTTAGCCCCCAAATGTAATATTACATTTTAAAGTATTTATCTAAACTAACAATATAAGATTTTTATTTGAGGAATCTAATATAAACAATTTACACATCATCTGTACAGTGTTTTCTTAATAACCTAAATGTGATAGGAGGGGTTTTGGAAGTCTGTCCTTTATTTCTTCACCCTTCCTTCCTTCCATCTTTCTTCCTTCCTTTATTCCTTCCTATATTTTTTCTTTGTTTCTTTCTTCATTCTATCTTATTTGTTCCCTTTTTTCTTAATTTATTTCAAGTTTACATTTGATAAGAAATGTGTGCTTTATTTGTTTATTAATTTCAGTTTTTGATTAGTCTTAAATATATAAAAAATATATTATACAGAATACTGTTTTAAACAATTTAACTTATGTTACTGAGTTCCTGATGGCATTTCAGTTCTAGACACTGGTTACTCATCCAGTTGCTCATGCCAGGAAGGAGTCTGTACAAATATCAATGCCATTACCAGGTGCTCCATCAATCCAAAGATAGTTCTTTCTTCTCCTCTTGGCACCAGGTCAAAAAAGTAAAATGAAGGCTTGCAGTCGTCAAATGCATTATTGTTCTCTTCTTCAGTTTGTGTCTTTATATACAGGTGCACATACATGAACTGAGTGACAGTGTGTATTTTAAGAAGTGCTTGATAAAATACACATATTGAATACAACTATTGTGTTTATTCTTTAATGAAACCCAAATAGCATGAGAGTGCAGAATAAGAAAATCAACAAATATTAAAACCAAATCAAGTGAATGACAACAACTACAAATGAGATTTTGGAAGGTTATAAGTTTGGGGGAAGAAGTAGATGGTAACATTTTTAAAATTAGAAAATATCAAACCAATATATTCAAATGGAAGAAATTGTAATAGACCAGCCACGTTCTGTGTTTTTAAGACATCTAAATTTTAATACTTAGTAACTAGTCATTAAAAAGAACAAGTTGAAAGTGATTCTGTCTATAGATGCCCAGGGTCCAGATAAGATGAAAGAAAATTGTATAATCCTTCAGATACTAATAAATGGGACCATTGTTATAAATACTATGAAGAACTAATAGAACAACAAAACTAAGATAGCTGTTCAGTTTTGAAAGCATATGCAAAAAAATGTACTGAAGCAAAAATCTTTCCAAATATCAGTGCAGGTAAAATTATGTATGCATATAAAAATTAAAGTTATTTTATTTCATATAAAACTCAATTAAAATGAGTTAAAATATGAATGACAAATTAATACAAAATGATATGGAAGCATTCTAATGTATTGTTATAGACAAGATTAGTTTTAGACAGAATATCAAAGGCATCAAAGACAAAATGAAATAAATGATATTTTATCAAATTAGAAAGATCTGCACAGCAAAAGAAATGTTGCAATTTAAAAACAGCTTCTAGAGAGGTCCTTGGCCCTGTGAAGGTTCTATGCCTCAGTGTAGGGGAATGCCAGGGCCACTAAGCAGGAAAGAGTGGGATAGTGAGCAGGGGGAGGGTAGAGGAGGGAGGGAACAGAGGTTTATTCTTCTTGTTGTTTTTTGGTTTTTGTTTTTTGTTTTGTTTTGGTTTGGTTTTTTTTGGAGGGGAAACTGGGAAAGGAGATATCGTATGACATGTAAATGAAGAAAATATCTAATAAAAAATAAAAATAAAAAATAAATATATTTTAGTAATTTTCATATTACTGAGTTAATTAGTAATGAAATAAATATAAAGAAAAAACAGCCTTTATAATTGTAGACTATACTTGCAAAGTATTAAAGTAAAAAATATTTTATATTCAAAGTACTTATATAACAAAACATATAAATTGATTTAAAATGATAAACAAGTAAACACAAAATATGTGTAAAAGAAAATGGGAAAAAAATGCTTGAAGTAAATAATACGAAGTCTATTAAAATCAGTTCCTTAATTATGTAGTATCTTGCTCAAGTGATAATAATAGCTATTATGAAACAATAAAACTAACAAATTAGGGATGGGATATAAACAACTGAAAAGTCTCATAATTTGTTGTAAATTAATACAGCTATTGTGAAATGGATTATGCATTCTATTCAGAAATCACAAGATTAAGTATATGGCCTAGTAGATAAAATACTATTTTATACAAAATAGTGTCTAAACTGCTACAATCATTGTAACACTTTTATATTTAGAACATTGAAACAGTCTATATATTCATCAGTTGATAATAACTAAAACAAGTGTCATAGATTCACAATGAGATAGAAGTCAATATTATAAAAAATTCAAGTGATCTGAAACAATCTGTTGGAATTGGAAAACATGCTATGTGAAATAAATCACAAGCAGAAAGACAAAAGACATATATATACACTTGTTTATCAAAACCCAGTCAGTCAGAGATGATTACTGTTGGATAGTGCATACACAAGACTAAGAAGGCAAGGTAATCGGTCTGAAAGATGTGCAATCAAGGTAAATGAAATATAGAAGTGAAATTGTTTTGTTGTTGTTGTTGTTGTTTGTTTTATATTTTTTCCTATAACCCAATGAGGTATCTAACAATAAGAAAAAATCAAATACATAGTTTATAAGGAATACAAAGAAAAGACAATTCCACACTTGGAAAAAATTTTTAGATAAATATTATTAAACTTGATTCAAAACATCATGTATATACATTTATGTATATACTTCATATATATATACCCATATATATGATATATATGATATATGTATATATCATATATACATCATATATATTAAATATCATATATATGACATAAATGTATATACCTCACATGTAAATATACATCATATTATGTGTATATAGGTATATATGTATATGCATGTATATACTACATACACACATAGATAGATAGATAGATAGATAGATAGATAGATAGATAGATAGAGATATATACTATTCTATATACATTTGTTGCATTCCAAAAATTAGGCATATTCATATTTGACACTAAGATAAATGTTTAATTATTTCAAATCCAAAGGAAATATAACTTCTATTTTAGTACAAAGACATGTTTCTTCCACACTACAGACAGTGCAACAACTGAAAGCACAAGACAAAAAGATCATGAATGGATGCATGCCCTTTTACCATATAACTGATGATGGCAATAGAATCTCAGTCAATTTATTCATTTTAACATTTGCTGATAAGAAATGATAATACTAGTAATCAATGTTAATTTGCATCATTCTCCACAAGAAATATGCCATCTGTATCATGCCAGATATTTTCATTTAGAAATAAACAAAATAAATAAAAATAAAGGAAATAAACCTACTTCTAGTCACCAGAAGTAAAACAAAATGATAATGAAAATTTTCACTATTGAACACAACCTAGATTCAATGTGATAAAAATGAAAAGCAAAATGTGCTCTGCATACTAAGGTAGTATTAAATAATTGAACCACAGTAATAATCACCTGGAAATTATATTTACTCTTGATAGAAATAGTCCAGTCTAAAAATTGATACTCATGGGGGGCAGCAGTGGCGCATGCCTTTAATCCCAGCACTTGGGAGGCAGAGGCAGGTGAATTTTTGAGTTTGAGGCCAGCCTGGTCTACAGAGTCTCAAGAAAAACATGATATTCATACTAACTGAAAATATCCACAAATTTTGTATAAACAGGCAAGGCACACATATCTATATTGATAATTCAAAATTATTAAATGTTTTCATTCGACCTGAGGGAATGTTAAAATATCATGGTGAATCATCTATTTTATTTTCTTCCTGTCTGGTTTTCTTTAACTATCTCTAAAATAAAGTATTCTTTGTCCAACTTTCAAGGCTGTCCATTGATTTACAATTATTATGCAAAAAGAACCCATTGCTTTGGAAATTCCACATTGAAGCATGTAAAAAGTTCTAAGTTCTCACAAGGTACACAAAACTTTGAGTACGGAGTTAGAAATAAGGTAAATACTTATTTATAATAAGAAAAGAAACCATAAATAATTGCTCCAGCCTTAGAATTCAAGGTCTGTTTCTTGCAAAATTGCATTAGGGAATTTACTTCGAAGGCTTGCATAGAAAAGCTTCGTACTTGCAATCTATCTTCATTTCTTCTCACAGAATAGGCTACAGCCAAGAGAACCTTCAAGCAATCTGACACTACTGTTCCTCAGATGAGCTTTGCAACTTAAGGTTCATTAGCTTCAAGGTTATCTGCTTTTACCTTCAGGTCACCTACAAGGATAGAATTTGAAATGAATAGTTGTGATGCTCCCTTCAACTAATAAAATCACCATACATGCATAGCAGGGCCATCTAAGTAAAAAATACCTATATTTTTCTTACATTTGAAATCAGATATAGTACATTGCAGAAAGTAATGTAATGATAGTTTTAATATAAAGAGCCTGTCATCACTAGATTTTATGTATAGCAATAATGAATCCAGATCTCCTAACATAGTCACAATTTTAATTCAGAAAAATATACATACTGTATTTGTTTTCATGAGAAGGCAAAAACCTATAAAAATATGATAATAATCATTTCAAAAAATGTTGGGAGGGTGACCTTGTATTGCATGTATGGGAGGGATTAAAACTAAGAGTGAATAGTCAATTTAATCAAATACTTTCATACATAGAAGAAATATTAGGGATTTTAAAAATTCCAAGCATTTTAAAATGAAATGTTAAAACTGTACTTACAATTATCCATTAAAAATGATGAATGTTCCAAAGGAATAAAAAGACAATCTGTAAAATAAATAATACTTGTAACATTTTGAGGTATATATTTAGATTTATCAGTGAACTAAATGATAATTCAACCAACCTAAGACATCAAGATTTGGAAAACTTCTAATCTGTAATAAATATGTAGAGACAACCTTTTCCAGTCATTATATTCTAAATAATATATATAGTAATTACTACATAGAATTACCAATCTAGGCTTTATGAGTGAACTAGAGACGATTTAAAGTTTGTAAGAGAATAAGAGTGAGTTATTTACAGATATTACCATATTTTATGTGAAAGATTCAGCCACAAGATTGCATTAATATTCACAAGGTGTCCAGGAACTAATCGACGACTGGTACTGAATAATTGCTATATTCAGAAATAAAATAAAACAAGCACTACCTTGTGGGCAAATGACAAAAATAGAGTTTTCTGAAAAAGACCTTTCCATGTTACTAATAAGAGAGCAATGCACCAGACGTGAGTATGCCTATTTTTGGTAAACATAAGCAGACAGATCTCTGAGCTCAAGTTTATCCTGGTCTCCATAGTGAGTCCAGGACAGCCAGAGCTACAGAGAGAAACCCACTCTCAAAGACACATAAACAGTATCTAAAATTATCTAGCCATGTTAAGAAAATTTTTTCAATACTTTACTTTTTTATTTACTTTACATCCTGATCAAAACCCCACTCCTTCCTCTCCTCCCAGTTCAGCTGTCACCCCATTACCCTCTGTCCTTCTCTTCAGAGAAGGGAAGCCCCCATTGAGAACCACCCCACCTTGGTGCATCAAATACCAGAAGCCACATCCTCTCCCACTGAGGCCAGGCAGTCCTGGTAGAGGAAGAGAATCCAATGGAGTCAACAGAATCTAAGACAACCCTGGTTCCAATTGTTATGAAGCACATCTAATACAAATGTATAAAGAACCTAGGTCCAGCTCCTGCATGCTCTTTGGTTTGTAGTTAAGTCTCTGAGAGCCCTCATGGGCACAGGTTAGTTGATTCTGAAGGTCTTATTGTCCTGCCCTTGACTCCACCACATTACTCAATTCTATCTCCTACTTTTAGACAAGATTTCTGAGCTCTGCCTGATGTGTGGCTGTAGGTCTCTGCGGGATGAAGCCTCTCAGGAGACAGTTATGTGAGGATACAATTTTGAGTTGAAGGTTTTGTGAGTTGGATGATGTCTCTCTTCCTTCACTGGAATCCTGCCTTGCTTCAGGAGGTGGCTACTTCAGTCTATATATCCCCCACTTAGAATCTCAGCTAGTGTTGCCCCCACCGACTCCCTGTAGCTTCCCCCATTCCAGGCCTCCAGCTAGTCCAAGAGATGTTCCTCACTGAACTCGATTCTCTTTCCCAGCCCTAGGCTGCTGCCTTCCCCCCATAACTGATTGCTATCCCTACTCCCTCCTATCCTAATCCCTGACACTGGTCCCTCCTTCTATCTACCTTCAATGAATATTCTGTTTCCCCTTCAACTGAAATTCATGATTCCACCTTTGGGCCTCCTTTTATTCCACTTTCTTTGGGCCTGCATATTATGGCTAATGTCGACTTATAAGTGAATATATACTATATATGACTTTTAGGTGTCTGGGTGATATTCTCAAGTTACATCCATTTGACTAAAAATTTCATGTCTTTCTTTTTAATAACTCTGGGCTACCAAAGGAGAATTGTAGACATAAACCTAGCCACAAAACCTTTGACCAACTATCTGCCTTGCCTGCAAATATGCTGGGGCAGTTGTAGCACAGGACTTATTGAAGTAGTAAGCCAATGTCTGATTTGACTTAAAGCCTACTCTAGAAGAAGGAATCCATATTTAACACTGCCTGGGTAGTCAAGAACCAGAGAGTAAATAGCCCAGAGACATAAAATAAAACCAAATACTAATGGTTTAATTTTTTTTAAAAAAAGTATTAAAAAGTAACAACAAAATAAATTCTAATGATGTCTTGCTAGATCTGTCACTTCTCCAGTCATCATCAGAAGGCTTCCTCTTGCCACAGATGGTTACCAATGCAGAGACCCAAACCAGACATTAGGTGGACAGAGTCTAAATGAAATGCTTCCATCAATTTTCTTCTACTAGATCTCAGGGAACCCTACAGAAAAAAAAAAAGGTGGAAAGAATCTAAGGGCCAGTGTGATTAGAGGATACCAGGAGAATAAGTCCCTCTGAATCCACTAAACAAGGCTCATATGCAGTCACAGAGAATGAAGCCACAAGCACAGGACTTACACAGGTCTGCACCAATGATTTTTTTATACTGTGGTTCTTTGAGCTTGTATAACTTTATAGCTTCTAGCATAGTATTTTCATGGGACTCCTGAGTTTGAGGTCTAGTGGAACTTTGAATCTTGTGCCTGCTCTTGGGACTATTTCCTTCTATTGAGTTGTCTTTGACAACTTTGATATGATGAGTTTTGCTTTATCTTGTTACATTTTTTGTCATTTCTATTTATTATCCCTTACATAATATACTGTTCTATTCTAATAGGAGACAGAAAAAGTAGATCTGGAGGGAAGCAGAGGTGGGGAGGGACTTGGAGAAGTAAAAAGGAGAGGAAACAATAATCAGGATATATTGTGTGAGAAAACAATCAATTTTCAATGAAAGTTAAGAAATAAAATTAAGTCATTATAATGGGTATCATAAAATGTTGATGATTTACAGTCTTTGAAATCATGCAGTTTGCAAACACTTCAACTTTACAAGTACATGTATTGAGTTAAATATATAGCAAACACTTTGGATTGCCAAAGTATTTTAGGAACATAGGACAAAGATAAACATTTTATAAAATATTAAAGAAAGATGTATATCAGTCTCACAGTTCTTCCTCTTTGCATGATAAGAAAAGGATCTAAAGTGGTATAGCTCCCTAGTCTGGTAGAAATATTTGCAATTTTAAAAAACACCACCATATTGATTTCTGGGTGGTTTTACAAGTTGGCAAACCCATCAGAAATGGAGGAACATTCCCCTTTCTCCTCATGCTTACCAGCTGTTCTGTGCCATGCATTTTTGATTATTACCATTCTGATTGGTGTAAGGGAGAATCTCAGAATCTTTTCTATTTGCAGTTTTCTAATGACTAAGTAAGGATGTAAAGCATTTGTTTAAGTTCTTCTTGGCCAGTGAAGGTTCCCCTGATGAAAATTCTCTGTTTTGCTCTGTATTCCATTTTTTATTTGCACTATTTGGGTTGGTGAAGTTTAACTTCTTGAGTTCTCTTGGATATAGGGTTAGTGAAGATCTTTTTCTAATATGTAGGCTCCCATTTTATGCTGTTGACAGTGTCTTTCGCCTTAGAGAAGCATTTCAATTTCAGGAGGTCCCATTTATCCACTGTTGATTATAGAGCCTGCCTTGTCTTGTACATGATTTTAGTAGAATTTAATTTGATATTGGCTCCTGGCTTGTTGTATAATGCTTTTTTATATTTAGGTATGTGTCTGGAATCCCTGATATCTCCAATACTTTTAATATGAAGGGGTGTTAGATTTTGTCAAAGGCTTTCTCAGCATCTAAGGAGATGATTATATGATTTTTGTTTGTCAGTTTATTTATATACTGTATTTTCATATATTGAACTATTCCTATATCCCTGTGATGAAACCTACTTGATTATGGACTTTTTTATGTGTTCTTGGATTTTATGTGTTTTTTTTTTAAGATTTATTTATTATTATATGTAAGTACACTGTAGCTGTCTTCAGACACCAGAAGAGAGCGTCAGATCTCATTATGGATGGTTGTGAGCCATCATGTGGTTGCTGGGATTTGAACTCAGGACCTTCAGAAGAGCAGTCAGTGCTCTTAACCGCTGAGCCATCTCTCCAGCCCTTATGTGTTCTTTTTTATGTGTAAGAAATTTATTGAGAATTTTTACATCAGTGTTCATAAGTGAAATTAGTCTGAAGTTCTCTTTCTTTGTTGAGTCTTAGTGAGGTTTAGGTATTAAGATGACTATAGTCTCATAGAATAAATTAGGTAGTGTTCCTTCTGTTTCTATTTTGTGGAATAGTTTGTAAGGTATTTGGTAATAGCTGTTCAGGAAGCATTTTTTTCAAGAAGGCACTAAATCTTATCTTTGCTTTCATTATGTTGCATAAGTTTGGGTATGTTGTATCTTCATTTTCAATGAATTCCAGAAAATCTTTAATTTCTTTATTTCTTCATTGACCAAGTTATCATTGAGTATAGAGTTATTCAGTTTTCACGAATATGTAGGTATTCTCTTGTTTATGTTGTTGCTGAAGTTCAGCCTTACTCTGTGGTGATCAGGTAGAATGCAAGGGGTTATTTTAGTCATATTGAATCTGTTCAAACTAGCTGTGTGTCAGACTATATGCTCCTTTGGAGAGGAGGTTCTGTGACATGCTAAGAAAGTATATATATGTATATATATATGTGTGTGTGTATATATATATGTATATATATACATGTGTATATACATATATATATATGTATATATATTTTGTGTGGAAGGTTATATAGATATCTCTTAGGTCCATTGGTTTCAAAATGTAAGTTATTCATCTTGGTGGATTTTTCCTTACAAGAATATGAAGTGTTCTTCTCCATCACTTTTGATAACTTTTGCTTGAAAATCTGTTATCTATTTAATTAGATGTTAAAATGGCTACTCTACCTTATTTCCTGCATCTGTTTTCTTGGAAAACCTTTTTCTAGCCCTTTATCCCAATGTAGTATTTATCTTGTTGCTGAGGTAGAGGTTTGGAATAACATATTCTTATATATTAAATTTAAAACAAAATATTATCTTTGAATTTTTTGAAGACTACAATAAAACTTAAAATTGTCTCTAATGTCAGAAAGAGAAAGATTTAAGAGCCAAATGATTTTTTTAAAAGAAAATTGGCTTTGCATGAGGAAACAGCAGCTATTTATTAATAGGGTCTTCATTTGAAGACCCTCAAACAGAATCCTAGTATTTTGGCATGAATATCTCAGCTTCCTAGCTTATTGGAATGTAAGAATAAGTTTCTGATGATTAGGATATCTCATCTAAGGTATTTTTTATGAGAGATGATAGTAAATAAGATAGATATTGAACCTACAAACTACATGACAGGCTTTTGTTTGTAGCAGGATGGTGAGGCCATCTCTATGTAAATGAAAGGGGCCATACAGCCACAAAAGCATCTCCTACAGAAGGAACAAAGTGAATTCCTGGTGCAGATAATTCCAGCCAATTGAGAACTGCTGTCTAGAAGAGAGGCTTTCTTGGGACCAATGGGGTTCAAGTAGAAGGTATTAAAGGACCTTGCAGCAATGTTCAGATGAGCTTGCTGCAGGGTTTATCACCTTCTCACAAAGTCTGTATTGGTGACTCTGTACCACCTCACCTCCAAACATCCCAAGGGTAGGTAGGGTCAGGAGGCAAATGGTCCAAAGCACAGGCAATATCTGGTGCCCTACATGGTCCATGGAGTACTTCCTCATCCTCATTTTGTAACTGCTTACAAACCCCCTTTTCTGGGGGTTCATTTTTACCTGTTACTTAAAGGACTGTGCTCATGGTTTGACCTGATCTGCTCTCCTTCCCTTCTGAGCTTGTAAACCTAATGTCTGCCTTCTTTGTTTTTTCTATCTTTTTGTCCCAGTGACCTCAATTGTGGTCTTTGTTTGGTTTGAGGGTGAGCATACAACAATCATCTTTTAGTTTTCCTTTGTCTTTGAGTGAATGTACTTTGGTGAGTGTACAACAGCCATCTTTTCTTTCTTTTTGTCTTTGTCTAGGTGACCATGTGGTAGCCATCTTTTCTGTCTTTATTGTCTTTGTCCACTCATTTTCACTTTTGGTCTAGATTCATCCTGGTATCTGACATAGGGGCTGGTTTCCCAGGTAATATAGTACTAGAGATTGGCTTCCAAATGCCTTTTCCATCCTGAGTAAACTCTCTAGACATAAGGTTTTTAAACTACACTTTAAATTTAGTACACCATGACTTTTGTTGTGGCTTCTAACATATATGTCATTATCTGTTCATCATATGTTTCCTTTGTGCTTGTTGATGTGTTCCCTCCCATCCACTAAGGTTAAAGTAACATCTGGGGTTATATTAAAGAACAAAATAGCCCTGTACATATCTTCATGCAGTCTATACAAAAGGTTCTTGAAAATAAGACATATCCCTTGTTCATCTCAAACATAAGATCACATTCTAAATTGCCTGACATATTAACAAAAGGAGATGAAATAACTGATGCCTTGATTATGGCTATAGACATAAAATTACTCAAACAAGCCAAAATGTTATACCAACAATTTCACCTATCTCCTCAAAATTTACATAAGCTCTTGCCCAAATTGCCAATGTCCCAATGTAAACATATTGTGAGGTCTTATACAATTTACATACTTCTTAAATCATCGTTCCCCTTGAAAGGTCAGGATTGAACCCTAAAGGTGTACTCCCAACTACAATCTGACAAATAGGTCTCACCCATTACCCAGCCTTTAATAATCTTAGATATGTACATATTGTGATAGATACTTGCTTGGCCTTTGTATATGTGATAGTCATGGCAGCTCAAAAGGCCTATCATACTCTCAAGACCATAAAATCAACAATACTAATAATGAGAGTGCGTTGGGAACCCAAGACTGACAATAGACCTACTTACTCATGTCAACAGTTTAGAACATTCCTATTCTCATAGAGGATCAGTCATTCCTTTGAAATACCTTATAATCCTCAAGGTCAATCATAAAAAAAAAAAACCAAATTATTCCTTAAAGGGAACATGTACGCGGGTCACTTCCCCCAAAATCCAAAAGAGATCCACACCTAGTCTTGGTGGAGGTCCTGTTCCATGTGAACTTTCTCTTGTTAGTTGAGAAAAGGCTAAGTCCTGCTCACAAACATTATGCATTTTTGCCAAGAAACACTCCCCTCTCAATGGTTAGATGGAGGGACCCAATAACCTCTCAATGACTACCACCAGCTCTACTTCTGATAAGGGGGTGAATTTATGTTTGTGTTTTCTTCCAGGATGGAACTGTATCAATATGGGTGCCCTCAAGAGATGTTCACCTGACTATGAACCAGGGGGCTATAAAGGAGCCAGAAGAAGACCAGGATGTGTATATGTAGTTACATACTGTGTTTATTAATTTTTCTTTAACCTGGGAAGGCTGATGAGCTCTGGGCTTTGGTGTTCCTACCCTTCATTATTTTGCCCGTGGTAGTTAACTCCCTGGCCTATCCAGTTCTTTTCTCTTTCAATGTGAGTTCCGGTTTGCCCTTCATGGACTTAGTCATTATTACATGATGATTAGAAGGCACCTGGCTCATGGAGAAAATTCTCTACTTTACCAGCAATGTCTTCTCCATTGTCCCTTACATCCATCTATACAATATGACCATTGGGGACTTTTTTGGTAATCTAATCTATGACATTATGTTAGGCATGGAACTTAACATTCCTCTTACTGATTACAAATCCCCAAAGGGTCCCCTAACTATATTTCATCCACCCCTGCCTCAATGTCTAAGGGTCTCTCAAATGCCCACTTTTGTGGGACTTCCCATCCCTTGGCAACATTGCTAAACTACATTAGATGTAAAATTCACTCAGGACTACATGATATTTTCATCTAAACTCATACTGATTATGTGGAAGTTTACCTCCCTTGATGCTCCCAATATTATTTCCTATGTTAACAGGGATCTCATTAGATTCCAATAGGACTAGATTATGAACAATTGGAATTTATGTGGCCCCTTCTAATTGTCTTAATTTATACTCTCTTTCTTTCCTAAAAGGAAGCCATCTTTTTTTTTTTTTTTTTTTTTTTTTTGAGACAGGGTTTCTCTGTATAGCCCTGGCTGTCCTGGGACTCACTCTGTAGACCAGGCTGGCCTCGAACTCAGAAATCCACCTGCCTCTGCCTCCCAAGTGCTGGGATTAAAGGTGTGCGCCACCACCGCCCGGCGGAAGCCATCTTTTTAATGGGACATATTTTCACATAAACCGGTAAGTAGTATGGACTGGGGCAACACGAGTAATATGACCACTGGAAGCCAGATCGGTTAGAAAGCCAATCCAGTCTGTGTCCATCCTCCCTTTTACTTTCTGGTCACTAATACCTCCATTGTCAGAGACAACCTTAACTGCTTTAATGGGAAATGTCTCCTGACTGCCTGCTAAACGAAGTATTCAACAAAGGCTATCCTGATGAGGGAACCAGCTGCTATTTGGATGCCTGGTAAATACCACCAACTTTCATGTCATCACTTTGATGGTCCAGCCTTACTTAAAACCCCTACTTTGAGGAACGAAGGATTTTGGTATTACAGTTGCCATCATTGTAGATATCATTACAGGCATTGTCAGGGCAAGAACATCTGTTGTTGCCTTGATCCAGACAGTCACTAGGGCAGAGGCTGTCAACACTGTAGTTTCTAAGTCAGATGAGGTGCTGCAGGCACAGGAGGTATTAAATCAACATCTTTATCTAGCTTTCCACATTTTACAACAACAGATTAACTTACTGGCAGAAGAATTGGCCCTTGTTAGGGACATGTCTTTATTGGCATGCAACTGCATGTTTCACTCAATCTGCCTAACCCCTTACCAAGTAAATAATGCCACTGAAGCCAACAAGATCAGGCTCAATATCTTAAAGGTCAGACAAACCCCATAACTATTCTGTGTTGTTAAGAGGGTAACATAGACAATATCAATGCTGCCAGGGCATCTGTGGTCTACCTAGATATCAGATTCTTGGGAATAGTGTTGAATAATATTAACAGGCTATGTGACCCTTTGTGTATAGCCACTTATGCTATGATGGGAGGAACTGTCATACTAATTATTTTGTTCAAGTGTTTCATACAATATATCACCAGGCAGCAATGTATAAATACGGTGACCCTTGAGATGCTGATGGCTCTCTAAAATCCCAATTGCAGCCCCCCCCTAAGGAATTGATCAAAGCATAGATGGCAGAGATCCATGAGACTACCATGTAGGCTGTTCCTCATCTCCCCCTTGTGTGACATGCCCCCAGAGTGATATCTCTTTGAGAGCTGGCAGTCAGTGATGGGTAAGATTCTAGTACACAGGACAACCTAAGATAAGCCCAATCCAGAATACTGGGAATCCTCCAGGGTGGTGTCAATAATGCCGAGGCAATGGTACCCAGCTGCAACTAGGCTGTCAAAATCTAAAACCATCTCTTCAAGAAGGACCTAGTTGAAAAATGCCTGAGAGACCAAGAATTACTGCCGCAGATAATGCCAGCCAATTGGAAACTGCTGTTTAGAAGAGAGGCTTTCTTGGAGCCAACGGTTTATGGTTGGAAGGTATTAAAGGAACTTGCAGGAGTGTTCAGATGAGGGTGTCTCACCTGCTTCCAGAGCCTGTGTTGTTGATTCTGCTTCACCTCTTGTCCATTCTCCAAGGACAGGTAGGGTCAGTCATCGAGTAGTCCAAGGCATAAGCAACATTTGTTGACATATTGGGTCATTCTAATTGACAGTTGGAGGAATATAGACTTAAATCTAATGATCTGACCCCAAATAGGTCAACCACACTTTTGGGTCAACCCTATTCACAAGAGTAGTTGAGCAATACAAACTGGACTTCATGAAGAGTTAAAAAAAAAAATCCCTCAAGGTTGGGTGAGTAAGAAAGTGAAGTCAAAGATGGTTGATATGACATATAACCTACTGGCTGATGGAAAGATGGAATATTAGGAATGAGAAGTAAAGCCAAGTAAAATATCAAATAAGCACAAAAGTACAAGTGTATGTTCTTGCCTAAAATGTATGTACTGAACTTTTTCTCTCATTAAACAGGGAGTGATTGCTTTTCAGGAATATAAATGAAATTTTGACCTCAGATATTATGGCTTGTGTTTTAGCTCGAAAATGGCGAAAATTCTTTTTTTGTCTTTTCTATTCTTAAAATATACCAAGTACAAGCAAATTTTTGGTAGATGTTTTATTTTATATTTTGTTTCAAATAAATCAAGCCTTCTATTCTTCTAATACCTTATCAAGACTGCAAAGTAGGACAAATACTGCATTTTTCTATATAGATGTTGAATAATTTAACTACATTTTGGTTATTCCTTATTTCTACCTCCAATTTTATTCTACTTTGGCAGGGTAGATCAAAAACTTATTATATTTGTTCTAGCAAAATTAAATTGAATTATTGAACTACATAGAGCAGCCTGCTCTGCTCTCAGATCAAGAAGGGATAGGATCACATAAACAGAATACATTATGTAAGTTTGCAAGCAACCAAATATATGTTTTGACATACTCAAGCTGAGATTAATTTAATTTAAAATTGGTTTTCCAAGACTACATATACTAGACTGTTTTGCATTCACTGTACACTATATTATGTGTACACTGTACACATAATATAAACTGTACATAAAGTATTTCACACACATTTTATCTTTATTAATTATTTTAAAATTAGAGAATAATATGATATTTCAAATGTTTTGGGTGCAACAAAATTTACTAAACCAAAACCTCCTTGGAACACTGTTATGATTTGATGGGAGGAAAGACTGTCAAGTGCAGCTTGCTGGCAGTCTCACGGGCTCAGAAGTGTGTGCTCTGAACTGAATCATGTTCTTTCCCATAAGTAAAGTGCTGGATATATTGTACTGCCTGGGATTTTCTTTTCCTGTTTTGAATTTCATCTATATTTCTCTCTCTTATGCTTAAAATATGTGCATAATATAGTAGAAAACAATACTATATCTGCTTGTGGTAAGGAAGAAATAAGGAATTTGAACTTCACAACACACAAAAAAATTTGATAAAAAAGTCTATGCTGAAAATAGATGTGTATGATATATCCATGTAGGTGTGAAGAAAGTATTTTAAATTCATTACAAATAAAATACCTATTATTAAAAATATTCTATGCTAAATACTAAAGATGATGTTGTTTGACATCTGAGGTTATTCAAACTTTCTTCATACAGGGTGTGTGTGTGGGTTGTGTGTTTGTGTATGTGCAAGTGTGATTGTGTGTCTCTCTGTGTGTTAGTGTATGTGTGTGTTTGGCTGGTTGTGTGTGTGTCTGTTAACTCTCTTGTAACATTACCAACAGGGCATCTCTGATCTACAGAATGAACTAAAATCTGATACTGCTATTCCTGATGGGAGGCAAATTTGTGAACTTTGATCTATTGTATTTGGGATGTCTATTACTGGGATGTGGACACAGAGGTCACTTGCTGAAGTTGTAGTTTTAAAGTGAAATTAGGAGAAAATGTAAATATGGAGAGAGATGAATCTCTCCCAAGTATGCATAATTTTAATTAATTAAATAAAAAGACAGATTTGAAACAGGATCAGAGAATAGATAATATGTCATGATGTAGTACGTCCAAGAGCATTCACCACTTCTGAGCATGTCTGGACACACATACAGTTATCACTTGCACTATTCTGCCTGGGTATCTTCCTGGACAAGTAAGGTGATTGTCCAAATGGTTTCCAAAACTGAAACAGAAATAAATTGACTAAATACACAATATATTCATCAAAGAGTAAACTGTTGTTGAGCTAAACTGAAAATTATCTACAAAAGAGACTGATGGATAAAATTTTCTCAATATTAATAATAAGAAAATACAATTTCAATTAAATAAAACTTCCTATTGAAGAGCTGAGTTATTAATTATACCCATGTAGCAGTCTCTGTTAGTTTTCCATGGGTGCAATCTGTGAGAAATCTTTCTCGCACTTGAAGCACTTTCGCAGGTAACCATAGAAGGGAAGAAGTTATACTAAGGTAAGACAGGTTGGCAATGAACAAGCAAGGGCCAAGGAACTGCTCCACTTCATAGTTTCTAAAAGCAGGAGAATAGAGGCAGCCAAATTTCTTTCTTCACATTTATATATAAGAGAACTATTTAGCAGCTAAACTTGAAGCAAGGCATCAGAAACGCCAAACAACACTCTTTTGTTAACCTGCACAATGGAAAGTAACACAGGTAGAAGTAAAATATCAGGAGCTTCATTTACACATTTAAGCATGACAGGGACAGACTGAAAAAACCAATCACGCTTATTGGCAGGAAGGAGATGAACACACACGTGGGAAATAATATTTAGAGAATGTAAGGTCTAGTCAAGAGCAATAAGAGAAAAAATGTATTATTTAACACTCTTTGCAGGAGGGTACGCAAATCATGGTTTCCTCCAGGATACTGACTTCCAAGTACTTTCACAAGGTAACTCTTCCTGATCATAATAAATACTTACATGCAATCAGAGGCACTGAGGCACTTACAGCATTGATGGAATTATGACAAAGGGCACAGTGTTTGCAGAAAACACAATGCTTTGAGGAAGGCTAGAAGGATGACTATCATAGACTCGTGTGACTTCAATCGACCTTGCGGGCTTAGTGACTAAATAAGTAGAATGTAGAAGAGGCATGCACAGCCTGATGGGTGAAAAAAATTTATTCACTTTCAAATTTCTATTCAGGCAAACTTAAATGTTTCATTGTTGCATGACACTGAGGTTTCATGGGGTTTTACCCAATAAGTTTATTGAATATTTGAGTATTCTATAAATGTATTTGAGTATATTCCCCACAACAGATCCTATTTTTTGCCAGTCACTCAACCTTCCTAGATTACTTTAATTGTTCTTTTCTTCTGTCTGTTTGTAGTCGAGTTTGTGTTCCACAGGTGGTTTAGGATTGGGCCCTACCTTGGGTGTGGTCTGCCTATCACAGTCACATCATTAATTTCCTAACCCTCAGGCAGAATTACATGTCTCTCTTTCCTGTTCTATGTTGCAATTTTGCTACACCAATTTTCATGGTTCTCACATTTATTTTAAGCCGGCAATGCATCCTCTAACCTCTTGCTCTTCGGGAAACTTAGCAGTAATTCGGGGTTTTTATCTAACGCAGCTGCTAGTATTTTGAGCCAGCTATGATAGAGTAGACATGTAAACCTAATACTAGAAAGTTGAAATCACTTCTTCAAAGTTTTAAGGTAACTTCAACTTCAGAGTGTGACCCTGTCTCAATAATTAAAATAAATTAGCTAAGTACACACACACAAACACACACACACACATTACATTTCAAGAATAAACTAATGAGATCAACATTTTCTTAGACTATAAATAAATGTATTTTACCTTAATTAATTACTGTATTCAATTTACATCCCAATTGTACTGCCCCCTCCTTTCCTCCCAATACATCAGGTTTTTTCACTAAATAATGAGTGAAATTGTGATATCTTCTACTTAAAATATTGCACAATGTGGAAAAATCTATTATTATTGACAGAAGTTTAGGAAGTATTCTAAATCTTATCTTTTATAATATGATCTTTTCGAAATAGAATCCTGCATGATGTTGACAAATTGATATATTATAAATTTGGGTATTCATTTAATAAAACTGGAGGTACAAATAATAAAACAGTACTTTGAGCAATTAAAAAGTTGTTTACATAATACACAGTTCTTATCTTGCTTGCACACAAGCACACTTTCAAATACAGTAGCAAATCTATCTTTAGTGAAAAGAAGACTATGGTATTCATTTAAATTGTCAAGAGTTTTGACATTGCAAAGGAACTTATAAAGAAAGCTAATATTTCTTCCATTGTTTTTAAAACAAGAAACATATAAGAAAGTAAATGTAAATATTTTATTGGGAAATTAAAGACTGCCTAAAGTATAAAATACTAAATATAAAGGATTTAAACATAATGCGGTTTAAAATGCTTCTCAGTTAATAGACAGCAGCCTTTATCAGGCACATAAAGACACCTTTAGACTTTGTCCTGGATGTCTAGTCTTCAAACATTGTGGAACTAAGGGAAGACGTTTCTCCTATACCTATTGTAGTTCTGCTCCACAGGATTCAAACTTTTCTATAAATGTTTAGTGGATAAATGTAATAAAATTTAATGTGAAAGTTAATAAAATTTCAAATGAAGAATTAAACTAAAAATTAATTATTTTAATAAAATCATTTATAATCATTTTAATGAAAAGCATCTGATATTTTAAGAACACAATATTACTACTTTGAAATTCATATTCATATGAGTCTTCTGAGTTTTGGGTCAAAGACTCAGATTCTGATTCATTGTTTCTGGGATGGTGCTTGAAAGTTTTATTTATTTTATGTTTGTCGCAACTGATCGACTGCTGGGTCTGGAATAACAATTTGTGAAATACAGTTACAAATTACTCTCCTTAACTCATGCAGTCTCTAGCAACCTTACCTAAAATTAAGAATGAATATATTTGATTATAATTCTTCTAATAAGTGTATCTCACTACCCTATTTCCTGAATCTAAGAGTATTCTTTTTTTTTTTTATTAGATGTTTTCTTTATTTACATGTTATACAATATCTCCTATCCCAGGTTCCCCTCCAGAAAAAAATAAAATGAAATAAAATAAAAACAAAAACAAAAACAAACCCCTGTTCCCACGCTCCTACCCCTCACCTAAGAGTATTCTTTTCACAAGTAACACAGAAGGATGAAAGGAAGGTCACGGTTAGGTTTGCTTTCCTTCCTTTCTGCTCAGATTGAAGCTGTTTTGCAGTTAAAAGGCTGTTTATATCTTAAATTGTCTTGCCTTTGTAATGTAATCAAACTATTACTGTGAACACCTTCTAGATTGTCATTTTGTATTATATTATACAAAACTAGCACCTTAAAACAAAAGAATAGATGAAAGTAGACATTGAAATCTGGCATTTAAAATTCAGAAGCCTTATGTGGACCAATCAAAATTTTGTCAGTTTTCTGATCAAAATCATTGAAATTAATTTTTGACTTTCCTTTTTTCCCCTTAGCATATAAATTAAACTTCCCTTTGAAAGATTAAATATATAGTTTATATACAGACACAAGTCCACGAACCTATTGAACTTGACTTTAGACAAAGAAGTAAAAGATCCTCAATGTAAAAAATATTCAGGTGACAGCAGATAGTGGTTAGGATGTGGAGAAAGAGGTACACTCCTCCATTGCTGGTGGGATTGCAAGCTGGTACAACCACTCTGGAAATCATTTGGTGGTTCCTCAGAAAATTGGACATAGTACTACATGATGGCACAGCTATACCACTCCTGGGCATATAGCCAGAACATGCTCCAGCATGTAATAAGAGCACAAGCTCCACTATGTTCACAGCAGCCTTATTTATAATAGCCAGAAACTGGAAAGAACCCAGATGTCCCTCAACAGAGGAATGGATCCATATAGTGTGATACATTTACACAATGGATACTACTCAGCTATTAAGAACAATGAATTCATGAAATTCTTAGGTAAATGGATAGAACTAGAAAATATCATCCTGAGTGAGGTAATCACAAAAGAACACACATGGATTGCACTCACTGATAAGTGGATATTAGTTCAGAAGCTCGGAATACCCAAGATACAATTCACATGAAGCTCAAGAAGAAGGAAGACCAAAATGTGGATATTTCAGTCATTCTTAGAAGGTTGAACAAAATGACCATGGGAGGAGATACAGAGACAATGTGTGGAGGAGAGACTGAAGGAAAAGCCATTTAGAGACTGCCCCACCTGGGGATCCATCCCATATACAGTTACCAAACTCAAACACTATTGTGGATGCTGACAAGTACTTGCTGACAGGAGCCTGATATAGCTGACTCCTGAGAGGCTCTGCCAGTCTACTGACAAACACAGAGGTGGATGCTCTCAGTCACCCATTGGACTGAGCACAGGGTGCCCAATGGAGGAGCTAGATAAAGGACCCAAGGATCTAATTAAAGTGTAGGAGGATATATACTAAGGATTTTCTGTTCAATTAAAATTTCAGTTTCATTTATGTGCTACTTTTTCTCCATTAGCCTATCCTGTACTCTTGGTGATTTTAAATTCAGCTACAAACTTGTATCACCTATCTTTAAAACCACTATGACAGAGAAACAGAACCAGAGAAAAAAATATCAGACAAAACTCATGATCTATGAAGTTATCTAAAAGAAACCCATACCTATGCTGCAGAGTTTTCTTACTCTGGGTTGATTAGAACTTCATGGTCCTAATCATGAAGAATATGGATGTTACTGATGACACCCTGAACTATCTCTAGTTTTCATAATATCCTTCTGTTACTAACTTCTTTATCTAACCTAAAACTTTGACTAATAGATACAGCCTTTGGAATGCACCTTAAGCAGAATAGTGGCTTCCATCAATCCAGAACCAAAGAATGACATCAGGTAACATGTAAAATCTGTTAACAGACTGCAGTCTACATAGGTGTGTAAATGAGTTGCTTTATAACCATCTTTTGGCCACTGACTACAGAAAGTTATGTAACTGCTTCTACACCAAACATGTCAGTTGAGACAACCTGAATCTATAGGTCTAAATCATGTACACTCATGAATAAGAAAAAAAAAAGAAGGAAGGAGGAGGAGGAAGAAGAGGAAGAGAAGGAGAAGGAATAATAAATAATAATAATAATAATAATAATAATAATAATAAGAAGAAGAAGAAGAAGAAGAAGAAGAAGAAGAAGAAGAAGCCAAAGGAAAAGAAACCATCTCTTTGCACCTGTAAATATGAGCTATGGCTTACATTCATGAAACTGTTAGTGAAAATAAGACTTCTGGTCCTAAAACAAAAATAAAACTTAGCTACCATTCACCTAGTGTGTGCTATAAGAATCTCTAAATCATTTGCAAATGATTCAGGATAGGACAAGCAGAAACCTGATTATCTCAATTGAGTAAATAATTTTACAATTACTTTTGCAACCATAAGACATGGTACTTTCATGAAACATCTTTTCATTTATTTTCTCAGCCTTAGTTTTCCTTAAAATTAAAGTAAAACTAGTAACAATTATACAAAAATCATAAATGTTCTTTTACTTTCATTACACTGAAAGTCTTAAATATGCTAATTATGTGAAAGAACTCTAATGGGATCACTGCATTTTTTATCTCACATCTTACAAAAAGACTAGAAAAAGAAAAAGAAAAATGACATTTTTTTATAGTTATTCTAGCAATACATGTTTGGTAATCTATTATATTTTGTAGATCTCAAAGGAAGGAACACTGTACATTGCTAATGTCCCAAGTAGCCAGTGGGGAAAAAAAATCCACATTATCAGAATTCCAATTAGCAGACACCCTGTAGTTTCCCATTAGGACAATACTGCAATTCAACTCAATTCATTTTAAAAACAATTGGATTTTAATAGAGCCTCTGATGGCAAAGCAGAGCAGAGGGTGATTATAGAACTTGGCATTGTAGCATGCCTTCAGTCAAATTTTGCAGAAATATTGTTATTGTAAATACAATTACAGTTAATTAAAAAACCCAAATATTATTATTTTATTTTTATATTTAAAAGCCATGTATGTTTTATTGGTTATTTTATTTATTTACATTTCAAATACTTTCTCCCTTTCCAGTTTCCCCTCTGAAAACACCCTATCCCAACTCCCCTACCCCAGCTTCTAAGAGGGTTCCCCCCCCACACACACACCCACTCCTGCCTCACTGCCCTATCATCTCCCTATGCTGGAATGCCAAACTTTCACAGGATCAAGGGCCTCTCCTGCCATTGATACCAGATAAAGCAGTCCTCTGCTACCTAAGCAGCTGAATCCATGGCTCCCTCTATGTGTACTCTTTACTTGGGGGTTTAGTCTGGGAGCTCTGGTGGGGATGTCTGATTGTTTGAAATTGTATTTCTTCCTATGGGGTTGCAAATCCATTCAGTTCCTTCAGTCTTTCCTCTAACTTCTCTATTGGGGTCCCAGTGCTCAGTTGGATGGTTGGTTGAAGACTGAGAAAAGATCTTTACCAATCCTATAACCGATAGAGGACTAATATCCAGTATATACAAAGAACTCAAGAAGTAAGACTTCAGAGAACCAAAAAACATGTAATTTTTACATTATTAAGAAGTCATAATAAAATTAAGGTGTATCACTCCTCCAAAACAATAATATATTAATTATCCCATAAAGATTCATTATGTTTTTGTTATGGAATCAACTACGTTTTGTTATTTATTTATTTATTTATTTATTTATTTATGACATATTAAAAAAACATAATCAATCACTGTGAAATGCATGAGAGGGACTTGCTGTGTTTCTACATCTTTTAATTCTTCCCTCATGGTTGCTGGAATGATGAAGTCAAGTTTGGAACAGGTGAGGTCTTCAGGGGCAGGGTCTGGCTAGGAGTGAGTTCGGGGGTTGGTTGGGTTAAGCCTTCTCTAAGGAAGGCCTTCTTCAAGGGTTTTAATATTGCAACTTTTTTACAGTATACTCAGAGATACAACTCTCTTATACAATCTTCAGTGAAACAGTTTGTGCACATAATTTATTCAGTGTGGGATTGTGTTCCTTTACGGTGCTCAGGGACTGTATGTGAACCTTAGAGAATAAGAAGGAGTTCTCTGGGTAAACGTAAAATTCGATGGGAGTTTAAAGTACGATGATGCCTCATTTGTATGGAGAAGCATCCAGGAATCTCCGGTACTTGCTAGAGGTGGGACAGACTTCTTATCAGAAAAAAGGGAAGTTGAACTTGTAGTTTCGTTGAGGACTCTGTGACACACTCCTCAGGTAAAAGACTTGGGGTCGGACTCTCAGATCAGACAGAGAAGAAGCCCTGCTCAAAGAAGGGAGTCCTTCGTTTTGCATTGAGCTCAGAGGAGTTCTCCAGACATGGTAGACTGCAACCATACAAGTGAGGTGCCACAAAACAGTTCATCCACCATGACTTCACCTAGAATCGAACCATTTATGACACAATATTCAGGAGAAGCAAAGAACACATACATGATATATGCTGCCATGCAAGACAACCAATAGTTAATACAGAGCAAATGCATAAAAATCTTTCTTAATTGATCCTGGAGAAAGAGATAGTTTTACCATTGAGATCATAAAGGAACAAAACAAAATGAAACAAAACAAAACATAGCAAAAACAAAACAACAACAAAAAAGATCCAGAGATTAAGAGGACCCATAAAGCAAAGAAAGTTTTAAGTTGTAAAAAAAAAAAATGTATAGTTGTCATTTGACGATTGGAATAACAGTTAAAATCCTAATCATATAAGGTCTTCTGTGCATGTAAAAAGTGAATTTCATTATTATGAAATTCAATTTTAGTTAAACAGAGTATAATCCTCTCTCCTCTCTCCTCTCTCCCTCTCTTTCTCTCTCTCTCTCTTGCTCTCTCTCTCTCACACACACACACACACACACACATATGTATATATACATATATCTGTATATATACACATATATATATATATATATATATATAAATATTGCTGAATCCATTTATTCTTCTTTGGAATAAATCAGGTAAGACAAGATCATGTTATAGAAGATATCCTAGGAAGAAGCAAATAGCACCATAGATGGACATTTTTTATTTGAATAATTGTTTTGTTTTTCTGAAGCTACTACATTTTAGTATATACCTTTTTGGTTTTTACTATTTAATTATTTTGAGTGAATATATTTTTATTCCTTGATTATTCCATGTTTGTAAACACACACATACCCACACACAAAACTCATACAGTAACAAGATAATGAGGGCATGATTTACACCTGGCCAAATATAAGAACACAGTCAAGATGCTTTTCCTGAAGACAATAAATATGATCCACAGTTCCTTGGGCTCTCTTGATCTGCTGTTGTACTTCAGTGGCATTTCTTCATGTATAGAGGCTATACTGTGATGTCTCTAGTCATCGCATGACAACTTGTGCATATGTGCACTTGTATGTCTACGTGTGTGTATATCTAAATGATCTTATTTTATAAAAGTAATGACCATGTTGCAGTGTTACATGTTCTCCTTCAGTAAGGTGTCACCTGAAGTGAATTCATTTACAGTAAGCATCTTCCCAAGTAAGATCACTTTCATGTTACCAGGGGGTAGGACATCAGCATGTAGGTTTGGAGAGAAATATCCATTTAGTACTAAAAGATATTCAGATATGCAACACACAGAGAGACACAAATATTTACACATGTGCACACATGCACTCTACAGTTTTCATATTTTAAGTATTTTCCCATAAGACCCCATCGAGCCACTTACCACTTCATTGTGGTCAGCATTGTTTTTATTCTTTCGACAGAAAACTAGGAAGTTGAATGGAATGAGGAAGTAACTTTGTCAGTCTTACAATCTGGTGAGTGGCAGAAATCTTATTTCACACTTAAACTGAGTGTTAAAATTCTATTTGTATCTGTAAATAAAGGTCTTGTAGAGAAAAGTAATCCAGTGAAAATCAAAGAATTTGGTGAATTTCATTTTGAGGCTATAGAAAATACAAGATTGTTATATCATAAGAATATTTGTAAAACAATGTTCTTCAAACTAATTTTCATTTTGCATTACTCCATTTAGTTAAAGATTTATATTTCAGTTATCTGGAATAACATGTCTAGTTATCCAATTAAATAATGTAAATAGTTTTACATTATTGAAACATGTTTCATTTCATTTTTCTCTTGTAAACAAGTAATGCTTATTGGTGAACTCATTTGCATTTTTCTATTTTTAAGACCAACCACCAGCCTCTTTCATTGCTATCTAGACTCACTACTGTTTATATTATATTTTAGCAGTTGTAGAATGACTATACTAAATGAGTATGTCACGCATTCTCACATGATGACAAGTGAAGAAGTAGTTATCACCAAATCTTTCTGCTTTGGATAAAATATAAAAAGAGGAGGAAAGGATTTAGTTTAGTTTCTTTTCAATAATCCTTTCCTTGTGAAAGTGAATCTTTTTGTGTTGATTCTACACTGGAAACATAAGGTCAATTCAGCATCACTGCAAATATCATCAGAAAAATTGACTGTATATCATCCTTACACATCTGGAAAGAAATAGGCAAGCTGATGTGACAGCTAAGCAGACCTCTCTGAACATCTAACCTCCATGAAGTCAGTTATCCTGAGAAACACTGTTGCTTCCTTTCACATCCGTTGTTTTGACACAGATTAGAAAAAAACATATATTTGGCAGAATTGTTACTGCTTATAGTGGTTTGAATAGGACTGGTCCTCTTATGGTCAAATATTTCAATGTTTAGTCATTAGGGAGTGGTGGTACTTGAGAAATCTTAGAAGGCAAGACCTTCTTGGAGTTTGTCACTGAGGGTTGGCTTTGAGGTTCCAAGGCCCAGTCTCCCCCTCTCTCATTTGCCCTGCCCCATCCTCTCCCTCTCCCTTCCCCCTCCCCACCTCTCTCTCACTCTCCTTCTGCTACATGCTGATCCAGTTATACAATTTTCAGTTACCACTCCAGCACTCTATCTACTTGCCTGCTGTCATTCTTTCTGCCATAATGACAATGGACTAAACCTCTGAATCTGTAAACAGGCCTCAGTTAAATACTTTGCTTTACAAGAGTTGTCATGGTCTTGGTGTCTCTTCACAGCAATAGAACACTGACTAAGATACAAATGGAATGGTGTCGAAGTTGTTGTTGTAGATCACATTGATGTTTTCTAAGCTGACATATCAAAGAATGCATTAATGTCTATTACTGACAGTATATGCATACATATTCTATACATAGTTATCACTACATATATATGCATATATATATGTATGTACATATAGTTATAATACATATGCATCCACACACATGCATACACATCAAATACATATACATAAATATATGTACATATATGTATATATGTATGCATATATATTTATATATAAGCTAGCAGAAAATAGCTATGCATGACTCCTAATGACAAAAAAAATCCACACCTCTCATTGTTTCAGTGTAAATTGCCAAAAAATTAGGAGATATGGCTGCCAATAAAAACTGCTTGTGCCAATTTTGATTTATTTTGCTATCTTACTAATTTTTGATTTTATTATCTGTGTTGATGACTTTTAAGTGCCTATTGCAGCTTGTCTGTTTTTATTCGATTCTATTGACTATCCCTAACAACTTTATAAGAATCCTGAACCTGAGTGGAATGCTTTAATATTGTACAGAGATCATATTCAATTAATTCATGTTGGTACAGGTATAGATAGAGGTACAGGTACAGAATCTGAGCATTTCAGACAATGAACTTCAATGACATTCAAATCCTCCTTTCCAATCTCCTCTCATAACATCCTGACCTCTCTACTCTCCCACCTTTGTATTGCGTCTTTCACTCTTTTACTCCTTCTTTTTCTCTCTCTTTCTGTTCTTCTCTTTAACTCATCATGTCCCGCTTGTGTTGGCCAGCTATTTTTAAAGTAGCATGCCATTATAGGGACTATCTTCTTTCACAGGAAATACAGACTTAACATTCATATATGTTTTATGTTGGACAAGGAATACTTTTTAAAACAATATTAGTGTATACTAATTATATAAAATTGTGGTTTTCATTATGACACATTCATGCATGAATTTAAAATATTTTGAAGATATCTGACCTCCCTCTTGGCCTTTTTATGTCCTCCACTCAGCTTTGCTAATTCCCTATCTTATCTATTCCCTACTATCTAGACTCTATATTTCATCATGTTTTATTTGTTCCTTTTATTCAGGTGATAGTGTTTAGAGAAATAGTGTTCTCCAGACAGTTTTGAACCCACAGCCATCTGTGATACTATGCACAAGACCAAAAAAAAGCCATATAAATCCCAGCCAGAGAAAGATTGGGAGGCATGTTGCATCACCCTTAGTTGAAGAGCATTTGGCATTTGATAGTTGCTGAGAAAGTCAGAGTCAGTTTTTGTTTTTTAATTTTATTATTGGTTTGACCATACTCTAGGGTAGACGCAATACTCAAGTGTAACCATCCAATATCAAGACATGATGGGGGACTGGGGGGAGGAAGGGAGAGAGGGAGGGAAAGAGAGATGGTGAGAGAGGGAGAAAGAGAGAGAGAGAGAGAGAGAGAGAGAGAGAGAGAATACCAATTTAGGATATTATAGAGGTAAGTGTGTTATGAGAAGTGTTCAAAAGGGGAATTTGAATGTAATAAGTTCATTGTCTCAAATTCTCATCAAATATTACTTGGAAACAATAAAATATTATTTAGAAATTTAGAATATTCAAATGCAGTGGATGTTCTGGATGTCATTTGGTAACACTGACATCTAAAACTTTGTAACTGTTCATATTTGCATCCATGAGCTAACTTTATTGGGAGTTCATCTGACTTACTGTCACATTTCTTTTGGACTTTTGTTCAATCATTACAGTTTTGCAAGAGGCTATTATGCAGATGGTTTAAATTGTTATGTACTTCCTTAAAATCTTACTCAAGCAATGGATTATTAGTTTTTAATTTTTTCTAGAAATGGTGGATAATATTTCTGTATTAGCTTTTTTCTCACTAAACACAAAAGGTTTTTTTGTCTATTCAGTTTTATCATAAACAAGCACTCAGTGCTGTTGGGGATCCAAAAGCCCCTGGCATCTCAGTCTCCATCTTGTCCCTGGGCCATCATCTATGAACTAACACTCTTTTGTTTCTTCCACTATCTTGCTTCATTCCCATAACTGACTCTGGACTTTTTACCATAGGGGGCTTTCTGGAGATTTAACAATGAGGACATTCGTTTCCGAATATTTTACAGTGAGGACATTCTATTTGTGTTTATGTGTAACCAAGTGATATACCGGTTTGGCCCCTGGGCCTGGGCAAATACCTTTATGGTCTGTAGCTTTTTAAGCTTCATGTTTCCAAAGAGTAAACTAAGACTTGACAGAATTTTTTGTCTTGTTTCCTTCCTTTGCATCTCCTGATCCCAGTTTGTCGTTGTTGCTCCCTTCCCTTGAGAATCATGTTGTTTAAGTCCTGCAAGTCGAGGCACAGGGCATTAACCAAAACTTGCACTGGTCTGAAACCTCAAACAGTGTTGAGACACACAAAAAAGTAGGTGGTTTTTTGTTTGTTTGTTTGTTTGTTTGTTTGTTTTGTTTTGTTTTGTTTTGTTTTTTAAAGAAATACGCCAGAACCGGGCGCTGGTGGCGCACGCCTTTAATCCTAGCTCTTGGGAGACAGAGCCAGGCAGATTTCTGAGTTCGAGGCCAGCCTGGTCTACAGAGTGAGTTCCAGGACAGCCAGATTTATACAGAGAAACCCTGTCTCGAAAAGAAAAAAACCAAACAAACAAGAAATGCGCCGGGCGGTAGTGGCGCATGCCTTTAATCCCAGCAGAGACAGGCAGATTTCTGAGTTCGAGGCTAGCGTGGTCTACAGAGTGAGTTCTAGGACAGCCAAACCCTGTCTCGAAAACAAACAAACAAACAAACAAACAATAAAATGCATGTGGGTCCTGGAGAGACAATTCAATAGTTAAGAGTGTTTGATGCTCTTGCAGTCCCTGGTTTGGGGCAACAGTATCCACACTGGGCAGCTCACAATTTCCTGTAACTTTAGCTCCTAGAGATCTGATTCATCATACTCATATTCACATACATCAATGTACAAACGCATAAAAGAAAGAATAAGATCTGTTAAATGAAAAACTGAAAGAAATAAATGAATAGTGTGACTAGCCATTTAATAGTAAGCATTGGGTCTTTAATAGCAATTCAGAAACTAAAAATGGTCCTACTTTATAAGAACTTATATTTTGAAGAACAAATACATTTTGGAAAGTAGCTTAATAATAAGTACATAAAATTATAATTAAAGTAAACACTAAACAGCAGATATAAAGTTTGCAAAAGAGAATGAGATGAGCAGCAGCTTCAGGGAAGACATGGAAGTTTTCTCTAAATAACGAGGGGAAAATGACTATTTCGAGTTAACAAATAGCTAACTATGGCTCAAGATATGGGACAACCATATGAATTCTTCCACAAGGGGAAAACTTGAATGTACTTCCAAAATGGAAGTAATGAATGATTAGAATATAATAAAGGTAAAATCTATGTTCTACCATTAAGCCAATATTTAGATAGAGGATTTGCAAAAGAAATTATGGGGATATGTATTTGCCTTCAGAAAGATTAAAATCCTTTAAAATACTTTACATTGGAATATTTGTGATGATAATATTTATTTTGGAATTGAAAAAGAGAGTGTCACTTGTGCAGTCTGGCAAGCAGATGGCAGGTTGAATGCAGCAGAAGCATTTGAAATGAAATTGCACACACCTCAGTGGGGTTCTGGTTTAAACTATATGACAGAGAGAAATGAAATACTGGGGAAGAAAAATGGAGAGAATTTCATGGTATATTAGCTATTATGGATGATGGAGATGTCATACTTTTTTTGTACTGCTTCCCAGCTTGAAAAAAAACTGTAGTGAATCAAGTCACATAATAAAATAAAAATAAATGTTACCAATACATAAATGGGGGAGAGGAACCGTCAACTTTGTTATGATTCTGCTAAATTTCCATTTGAAGAATAATATTTTAATTTGGCTCTTAGGTAACTGGGTTGTTTCCATGAGGAAATAATAGAAATGTTGCAAGAATATATGCATATAGTAGGTGTGTTAAGAGCATGCTTGGATGCATACTATTGGTCAGGGTAGACTCTAGGATAAGGTGAGATAGCCTTACATCCAACCTTGAGTAAGTTTAACAGGTGATGAATGCACAGAGGAAAGTTAATCAAAAGAGAATGGAAAAATATAGAAACATAGGCCAAAAAGGAAAATTTTAAAACACTATGAAGAAATACATTATGCCACATGCATGCCATTTAAAATATGATTTATATAACATCAACATAACTTGAATTTGAGGATACACACACATACATACACATATACACACACAATCTTATATGTAACTATTCTTATATGTAACTGACATTCTTATATGTAACTATCAGATAGGAAAATAGATTTTAGTTAGAAAGATGGAAGATAGTTGGATGATGGAAAATTAGAGACTAACATGGAGAATGTAAAATGAAACCTTTTGCAATTATGAGGAAAAAGTCTAAAGATTTGAAGAATAGCATAAAATTGAGCCCATAAAGTTTTAATAGAATATGGTTGTCCGATTTATCCAGGATTTGAAAATATATGTTATAGGTTAAAATTGGGAATGAATGACTCCCTCCTTCCAAACACGCAAATACCTTGTGAATAAATAAACAGATGAAAAATTAAAATGAACAAAAATGTTTTTATCCTCGATTAGCAGAGAAGAGCAATGCACATGGATTTGACATTGAACTTTGATATGCTGTACAGATTGAATATTCACCGAATTATAACATTAATTGATAACCTGCCTCAGTTACAAAATATAAAGTCAAACAACAATAACAACATAGGGGTCTTATGAGATTTCAGCTGACCCTGTTTTCCATTGTTAGTCAGCAAAAACCCTGAAAGGACTGTTGTTTGACTGTCTGTTTCTTACAATATTCTCTCTTGCTTGAACAAACTGTTCGGGTAGTACAGACTACAGGCCAACACATAAACCACTACACATGCATTATTTTCTCATTTCCAAGGCTTCCTATAAGTTGCAATTGCAACTATTTTCCTCCAAAATGGTAGACCCTCTGTTCCCTCAGGAGAAAGACTGTCCTTCTCTGTGTGCTCTAATAAACAAAGACTCCTCTGTAGAGGTCAGAGTTTTGAGTTCTATTTTCTGATGTTTGTTTCTATATTCTCTCTTCTCAACTTGGCACTAATCCTATCTACATCTAAAATTTTATTTTCTCTATTTTATATTATTTTATATATTAAGAATAATGTATATTTGAGAAAGATAAGAATTCAATGATTCTGTTTTATTTGTATACACCCTAAGTAAAAGCATGTCTATATTTCTTAACTAAGTGAATATATTTTAGCACCTGATAAAATAAATTTATGGCATAATAATTAATGGTTTATGTAATATTATAATAGGAAATACCAAGATGAAATAAAAAAGAATTTCAGAGAAAACATGATCAAGTGAGATTTTCTAGTAAACTTCATCAGGAAACATAGAAACTATCCATGGAAGCTAAACCTAAAATTATATGCAAAAGCATGAATGTTTCGACAGATAAATTGAAACTATCACAATGTTTATAAGGTCATAATTCAGCAGAGGACACTGGGACAGAATGCTCCTTGAGGCTACTGTAAGAGAATGAAGAAAAATCAATGGATGAGACCACTCCTTATGTAGAAAAAGCACTTTAATCGGGAGCATACTGCTATGCTGCCTCATAAAAGTAGAGAGCAGATATCTGAGTAGGTAAGAAAGTAGGCTTTATAGGGCTAGTGACAGCTATAGGACAGATAATTTCCTCTTAGCATTATTTCTTCTCCTTTCTTGAGTAGAACAGAAGCTTCAGGGTGTACTTGCTGCAGGGTTTCAATGTCTTTTTAAAGATCTCTGTAGAAGTAAGGGACCTCAGAGTCAACAATGAGGGAAAACAGAGTGCCATCAAACAACCTCTGCTCTGGGACTTAGCATTTCTTTCTGGAATTCTCTTGATACCAGAGAAATCAGAGATTTCCATGCCTTACTTTGTTTATCTTAGTTTCAATATAAAGGCTTTTAGCTATTTTTATTTATTTACATTTCTAATGTTATTCCCTCTCCCAATCCCCTCCCAGAAAACCCCTATACCATCCCCCCTCCTCCTGCTTCTCTGAGGGTGTGCTGCAACCACCTACCCACTCCTCCCTCCCCGCCCCTGAATTCCCCTATACTGGAGTATTTGCCTTCATGGGACTATGGGCCTCTTCTCCCATTGATTCCCAATAAGGCCATCTTTTGCTACATATATCGCTGGAGTCATGGATCACTCCATGTGTACCCCTTAGTTATTCGTTTAAAGCCTGGGAGCTCTGGTTGGTTGTTATTGTTGTTCTTCTTATGGGGTTGCAAACCCCTTCAGCTCCTTCAGTCCTTTTGTTAACTCCTCCTCCATTGGGAACCCCATGATCAGTTCAATGGTTGGTTGTGAGCATCTGCCTTCATATATATCTATATATTTCTGCCAGAGACTTTCAGGAGACACGTATATCAGTCTCCTGTCAGCATGCACTTCTTGGCATCCATAATAGTGTCTGTGTTTGGTGACTGTATGTGGGATGGATCCGAGGTGGGGCAGTCTCTGGATGGCTTTTCCTTCACTCTCTACTCCACACTTTGTGTCCGTATTTCCTCCCATGATCATTTTGTTACCCCTTCTAAGAAGGACTGAAGCACCCACACTTTAGTCTTCAGTCTTCTTGAGGTTCATGTGGTTTGTGAATTATATCTTGGGTATTCCAAGCTTTTGGGCTAATATCTACTTATCAGTGAGTGCATACCATGTTTATTCTTTTCTGATAGGGTTACCTAACAGGATATTTTTTAGTTCCATCCATTTGCCTAAGAATTTCATAAATTCATTGTTTTTAATAGCTGAGTGATACTCCATTGTGTAAATGTGCCATATTTTCTGTATCCATTCCTTTTTTGAAGGACTTTTGGGTTGTTTCCAGCTTCTGGCTATTATAAATAAGGCTGCTATGAACATAATGGAGCATGTATCCTTGTTATACATTGGAGCATTTTTTGGGTATATACCCATGAGTGATATAGCTGGGTCTTCAGGTACCTTGGTGTGACTCTAACCAAGCTAGTGAAAGATCTTTATGAAAAGAACATCATGTCTCTGAAGAAAGAAATAGAAGATCTCCGAAGATGGAAAAATCTCCCAAGGTCATGGAGATTTTGCATTAATTTAGAAAAAAATGGCCATCTAACCAAAAGCAATGTATAGATTCAATGCAATCCTCATCAACATTCCACCTCAATTCTTCGTAGAATTAGAAAGAGAAATTTGAAAATTCATGTGGA
>NW_022196891.1:42499457-42501808 GCF_008632895.1 Mastomys coucha | reverse complement strand
ACCAAGGATATTGAAAACTATTCTCAACAATAAGAGAACTTCTGGGGGAATTACCAATCCAGATCTCAAGCTATAGTACACAACAATAGTGATAAAAACTGCATGGTATTGGTACAGTGACAGGTAGGTAGATCAATGGAATACAATTGACTGAAAAATGAACCCACACACCTATGGTCACTTGATCTTGGACAAAGGAGCTAAAACTATTCAGGGGAAAAAAATACAGCATTTTCAAAAAATGGTGTTGTTTCAACTGGCATTCAGCATGTAGAAGAATGCAAATTAATCCATTACTATCTCCTTGTACAATGTTCAAGTCCAAGTGGATCTCCATTTAATGTCAGATACACTGAAACTAATAGAAGAGAAAGTAGGGAAGAGCTTCAAATACATGGGCACAGGAAAAAAGTTTTGTAAGTTTCTTAAATACAAGCTTAAAAAAATATTACTACTTAAATGAAAATAAAAGGGAAAAAGGAAAAGAAAAGAAAAGAAAAGGAAAGGAAAGAAAAGAAAAGAAAAACTAGGTCAGCTAAGATGTTAATATCAGTTTCCTAAAAGAGGGAAATGGTGAACCTAAGGGGAGAAAGCCATGCCATGTGAATTAATCCAACTAAAAGGTCAGCTAAATAGTGTCAGAAGTTGACATGGTAGAGAAAAGTAAGAAAAACTAATGTGCCTTACCAGAAAAGCTATTTTTAGTTTCTTGGACTGCAGCTGGGAGAAAAAAAATAGAGGAAAAGAAAAACATATATCAGAGCCAATGCAAATCTCCCTCATAAAAGCTCCTAGGAAGTTCCTGAGATGACATAAAATTAGAAACTCAAAATACGCTGCTATCTCGTTAAGGAGATTATTATCCCCCCTAGCTGTTTCCTTTGGTGTAAGATAAACACACACCCCTAAGGGTGGCCCTGCTTAGTGAGTGTAGTCCCTTGGTTGGATGGTTGACCCAACTGACTAGATTAACTCCTTTAGAGTTTGGGTAGCTTGCAATGTTATGCTTTCACACAGATCAGATAAACAGCTGTTGCACTGACCTATTCCCCAAGAGCATCTTATATATTCACAGAGAGGCTCTTGGTAGGAAGCTTTCCAGTAATTGTGAAGCTACATGCAGGGGTGGCCTGATTTAATCTTTGCTCACTAAGTGAAATGGGAACTCAGAGAGGCATGGGGTTGTTATGTTGACATTTGAAAAATCTTGTCAAATTTTCCTTCATTATGGGTTTCTAAAAAAGGAGAAGGACATACAATCAAAAAGACCCCGTCATGAAAAGTTGTGTGTGCTGGGTTGGAACTGGTGGAGGTGACTTGGAGATGAAAGGAATCTGAGACTAACCTCTACAAGAGCAGAATTATTCTTTAATCAGAACAACTGAAACACACTAGTCTTTGTATGATAGTGAAGACTAAGTGCATGTGAAATATATGTCTTAGAATTTCTTTTATGGAAGAACTGAAGACTTAAGGAATGGAAGATTTCATCTACATTTTCTCTACAGTCTCCACATGGTAGATAGCAACAGAAGTAGTTATGTTACTCTTATAAGAAAAATGCCAGGTTCTGATAGCCAAAAGGACTATTAGTCAAGTCAGTTTGTCAGTCTGTACTTCTCAGACTACCTGAGTCTTTTAGTCATTTACTCTTTAATATACTCCAAAAGAAAAGCAAAGAAATCAAAAGAAGTCACTAATATTATATAATGAAAGCTGAGATTTTTTTCTGGTCTCCAAAGCCAGATATTTAATCTAAAAACAATCACAATAATGAGGAGAGCTGTAAATATTAAAGAGCCTCAAAGAAGTAGCTGGAAAATGCTCACTTTCAATTGTATTTACATATTTATACATCTCTACTATAGATATTTTAAGTTTTGTATTAATTTAAGTAAAAGGGGGCTGGAGAGATGGCTCAGAGGTTAAGGGCACTGACTGATCTTCCAGAGGTCTTGAGTTCAATTCCTAGCAACCACATGGTGGCTCACAAACAGCAGTAATAGGATCTGATGCCCTCTTCTGGTGTGTCTAAAAAGAGTGACAGCATATGCACATAAAATAAATAAATAAATCTTTTAAAAAATAAATTGAAATACAAGTAAAATAATGTGATTTGGTATTTTACTTAGCAACACAAAAATTTCCATGATAGAATTTTTTTTTAAATTTGAACTTCAAGGTAAGATTTCCCAGGATATTTTCCAAAGAGCACACACAGGAGAAAATAATAGGAAATTAGAATATGTATTTTTTTAGTTTTATTTTTTATTTTTTTTTTTAATTTTAGATATTTTCTTTATTTACATGCAAATTTCTCCATTCCCAGTTCCCCCTCCAAAAAACAAAAA
>NW_022196891.1:42490493-42492343 GCF_008632895.1 Mastomys coucha | reverse complement strand
CTGCAAGTCCCCTGTGACTCGTGGGGCCTGTTCCTCCAAGGTGGCTGTTCTGATCTCAGAAACTCACCTGAGAGAGAATGGTGGATCCTGCCCGAGTCTCTGGCTTAATGCGCTCTCTGGAGGTAGGCCCTCCACTTGCAGGGAAGGGGCAGAGGAGGACCTGGACCTCCTCTGTCACTCGGAAGCTGAGAGGATTGTGTCCCTGCCGCCCTGTGGCTCCCCTGAGAGTCGTGGGGTTTTTGGCTCCCGGCTGGCTGCTCAGGTCTCAGAAACTCACCCGAGAGAAAAATGGAAATTAGAATATGTAAATTATTGGTTCTATACCCATTTGTATTGGGTAATGAAAATTTACAGAAAATCATATATCTGCAGAAATTAAATTCAGAAAATTAAATCTATGCTTACAGTATGTAGATACACATACATTTAAATTGCATATATTTAAAACACTGGAGTGGTATGTAATAGAGCACATAGAACTCCTATATGTATAAAAAATATACAGAAAAAGAGTATCTTTCAATGCATAAACCAAAGAAGAATAAATATGAAAATTCATGTAACTAAACAATAGATCTTCCAATTGTATGAAGGAAAAAGTGCCAAAACATGAATTAAGATAGGAAAATCCAAAGCTGTAGTTTGATAATCAAATATTCCTATCTTAGTTGCTAATAGAATATGTGAAAACAAACAGTAAAATGTACCACTAACAGTTTACTTCAGGAATTTAACACTTACACAAACCAACAAATCTATACACATGAAATATTCATAAAAGTTAGACTTATGTGATATCATAAAATGAACAATAGCTAAGAAGATATGTAATATTATTTAAAATAATCATAAAAATTACTTATTACTAGGTACATGTCTAAGAATTATTCACATTCTAAAAAATAAAAATATATATCAGAAAAAAATGATTAGTAAAAAAAGCATTAGCACATTTAAAATAATTATATTAAGTGAAATGAAAGCATTGTATTCTCACATTTGCAAAAAAATAAATTAACACACTTTAGAGAATATAATGAGATTAAAATTTTATTAATAAAGACAAATCAAAAAACTCAGGTGACAGCAGATGCTGGAGAGGTTGTGGAGAAAGATGAACACTCCTTCATTGCTGGTGGGATTGCAAGCTGGTACAACCAATATGGAAATCATTTTGTCAGTTCCTCTGGAAACTAGACAGAGGACCTAGCTATACCACTCTTGGACTTATACCCAGAAGATGCTCCAACATGTAATCAGGACGCATGTTCCACCACGTTCATAGCAGCCTTATTTATAATAGCCAGAAACTGGAAACAACCCAGATGTCCCTCAATAGACGAATGGATACAGAAATTGTGGTACATCTACACTATGGAGTACTACTCAGCTATTAAAAACAATGAATTTATAAAATTCTTATGGAAATGGATGGATCTGGAGAATATCATCCTGAGTGAGGTAATCCAATCACAAAAGAACACACATGGTATGTATTCTCTGATAAGTGGATATTAGCCCAGAAGATTGGAATGCACAAAGTACATTATACAAACCATAAGAAACTCAAGAAGAAGGAAGATCAAAATATAGACACTTCATTCCTTAAAGGGGGAACAAAATACCCATGGAAGGAGTTGCAGAGACTAACTGTGGAGCAGAGACTGAAGGAAGGACAATCAAGCCTGATATAGCTGCCTCCTGAGAGGCTCTGACAGTACCTGACTAATTTCAGAAGTAGAGGCTCACAGCCATCCATTGAACTGAGTGCAGGCTCCCCATTGAAGGAGCTAGAGAAAGGACTCAAGGAGCTAAAGGGTTTGCAGCCCCTTAGGACAAACAACAATATG
>NW_022196891.1:42395056-42490206 GCF_008632895.1 Mastomys coucha | reverse complement strand
AAGGAGATATCGTATGACATGTAAATAAAGAAAATATCAAAAAAAAAAATAAAGACAAATCATCACAATTCAGAGTTTTTTCAATCCTAAGGAACTTACACAAAAATGAGTAAAAGGATCAAACTAAACCAAATGGGCACAGATTGCATGTAGTAAGAATAAAATGATCTACTAATGCTAGTGAAGATCATCTACTAGAGAACAGAAAAGCAATGTAGAAACTATCAAAACTAGAATAAAATATAAAATGTTCAAGTTCTAGTTCTACTGCCTTTTAGAAACTTTGCAAGAGGAAAAGTCCATTTTCTTTAATGTTCTAGCACTTTGTAGGGCTACCATGATTCAGGGCTGACTCCATGATAGGTAGATAGGCAGATAGATAGATAGATAGATAGATAGATAGATAGATAGATAGATAGATAAATAGATAGATGATAGATCCCATATTTGATGAGTGTAGATTACAGATGAGTTTGGGTAAGTGTAGGTGATAGGCTCATACTGCATTGTATGAAATTGATATAAAAAAAACTACAATCCAAATTTTTTAAGGTCAGTATAAAAGATAGCTTTAAATGCCTTTCTTCCCTCAAAAGTCATAGCCTTAGCTATCCATCTAATGTAAATATTCTTAATAAGAGGTTTTGCAAAAGTAATTAAGGTACTAATCAGACAATCATTGAATAAAATGAACTGTCTATATTTATTGTAGTTCATTTCTTGTATGCATAAAGAAGCTGACAACATCAATAAGATAGATGTGTGTTGGAAGACAGAAAAGAGATCTCAAATGAAAAACACATATTAGAATATATGAAATGAAGGTCAAAGGGCAAAATTCATAGCCATTAGTAGATGAAGGGACCTCTATCTGAGAGGCAGAAATGAAAAAGATAGACACCTGGACTTCAATTTCCTAACTGGGACAAAATGAATTCTAAGCATACAGCATGCTTAAAGACGGATTCTTCCAAATTGCTCTGACAAAAAAATTGGCTAGCTCATTCATGGAACCTGGACTAGGCCTGTCAATTCAGACCAAACTATGCTAGATTTCTGAGCAATAGAACTCTAAAAATAGTTTAAGCTGTTAAGCTTTAAAGAAAATAATAATTGAGCTGCCAGAAGAATGATACACAAAACTGAAAAGATATTTTTAAATTTGAGGTAATAGAGCATTCAACATCCAATGATCCTAGAAAATTCTGACAAAATAAAGAGCACCAGGAACAAATTTTTTTGCCATAAAGTCAACAACTAGATGAAATAAATCTATAATTTAACATGAATATTGCCTAGGTCTATCAGAAACAAATATGTGACAGAAAAATAGTACATCTACAGCTTTATATCACTGGTTTTTTAGCAAGGCTGACACAGATTTTCCTTCCAAATATTCCATGTATAATATGTTATATAACAATCTGATGAGTTTTAACTGATGATAAATATGAAAACCTTTATTTATTTTATACTAATATTGATATGTGTAAATGCTGTGGAACATTCTATATAATTAATTTCTGACAGAAAAAAAAATGTACTGGAGTTAATCCCAGTGACTGAAATTGTTTAATGTTTTAAATTTCAAATCATTTGAAAAAAAGTCATCATTAAGTTCTGATTTTCATTACACTAATAATGTAACAATATCTTAACAAAACATCATTTACTGGCTAGTCTGTTAATTTCTAATTCCATATGTTTCTATGAAGTTTAAGAACTCTGCTACTCTGGGCAGTGGTGGCACACGCCTTTAATCCCACCATTTGGGAGGCAGAGGCAGGAGGATTTCTGAGTTTGAGGCCAGTCTGGTCTACAGAGTGAGTTCCAGGAGAGCCAGGGCTATACAGAGAAACCCTGTCTTGAAAAACAAACAAACAAAAAAACTCTGTTACACTTGATTACCTTGCTAGGGACTTTGCAAAGTGCAGGGTTCAGAACTCTTTCTTTCAGAATCTTTCAATTCTTTTTTGTATCAGGTAATTTACTAGATGATTCTCTAAGTATCCACTAATAAAATGTTTTGTTATATTCAAAACTAATTTTATGGCTATCAAAAGCCCCAAGAATATTTAAAACTCCATAATGCTTAACTGTTTTCTCAAATGTATCATTTTATTCTCTCCTACAAATAACAGCCTAAAGTGATTTTAGTAAGCCTAAAGTAAGTTTTGTCTACAAAGTCTCCTTTACTGAAGAAAATGTGATAGATTTGCTTCTAAAATTTGGGAAACACTATGGTGTTTAGAGCTATTGTGTACACCTCAAATTCATTGATAGGAGAGACATCTAAGTCCTGAATAGATGATCTATTTTGTATGATAGATTGCTATATAATATTCAAATCTTGGTTTTTAAGCAGAAACAGATATTTTAAAATTGTCCTTCAATTGGTCCTGTTCCACTGATATTCTAACTTGCTCACTTCTCATTAGTTCCAGAAGGGATGCAAATAATGGAAGAGTTTGTTTTTTAAAAAAAATAAGCTCAAGTAATATACCAGGGGCATAAAAAAACAATACTGAGATGCTATGGTACATTACTTAATGATCTTAGTCTAAAAACAGATAGTAAGCAATTATTTTTAAGGCTTCATGCTTCGTTGAAGTATCAGAAAGTAATTAGAAGGTAGTTAATGTACTGCAATTTTTCATATCTTGAGAAATATATGAAGAAATTAGGAAGGATAATAAAGTAATTTAAACATATTTATATTTAAACTACATAAATCAAAGACTACATTATTTCTCCATCAATTTTCTTATTCTAATTTTATATTCTCTCTTAAAAATAACTATATAATATTAACTTCCTAAATTGTCAAAATTTATTTGGTCCTTGTTTTAGGGCAAGTCTTAACAATAAGATTGTAGAGTATATCAACCCTTTTCAGTATATACCTTGTGTACAAACATACAAGAAAGACTTCTCAGACTTCACCTTCTCCCTCTTGATATGAAAGAGCAGGCATATAAAAGGAGAAAGTACCGCTATGCATTACTGGATTCACATCTGAGAGGTCTGCTCCATTGGATGGACACAGATGAATCATGGCATAGTCAAAAGACTCACTAGATACTCGCTAGTTATTGCAGAAGTATAAACCCTATAATACAGCATCCCATCATTCACAGTATCCTGTTTCTCGTATAAAAGGGCAAGCAGTTGGAATTTTGATGGGGATTGTATTGATTCTGTATATTGATTTCAGCAAGATCTCCATTTTTACTTTATTAATACTGCCAATCCATGAGCATGGGAGATCTTTCCATCTTCTGAGATCTTCTTTGATTTCCTTCTTCAGAGACTTGAAGTCCTTGTCATACAGATCTTTTACTTGCTTAGTTAGAGTCACACCAAGGTATTTTATATTATTTGTGACTATTGTGAAGGGTGTAGTTTCCCTAATTTCTTTCTCAACCTATTTATCCTTTGTGTAGAGGAAGGCTAATGATTTGCTTGAGTTAATTTTAAACCCAGCTATTTTGCTGAAGTTGTTTATCAGGTTTAGGAGTTCTCTGGTGGAATTTTTGGGGTCAGTTCAGTATATTATTATAGCATCAGCAAATAGAGATAATTTGACTTCTTCCTTTCCAATTTGTATCCCTTTGACCTCCTTTTGTTGTCTAATTGCTCTGGCTAGGACTTCAAGTACAATAGTGAATAAGTAGGGAGAGAGTGGTTAGCCTTATCTAGTCCCTGATTTTAGTGGGATTACTTCAAGTTTCTCTCCATTTAGTTTGATGTTGGCTACAGGTTTGTTGTACACTGCTTTTACAATGTTTAAGTATGGGCCTTAAATTCCTGATCTTGCCAGACTTTTGACATAAAGAGATGTTGGAGCTTGTCAAATGCTTTCTCAGCATCTAATGAGATTTTTTTTCTTTGAGTTTGTTTATATAGTGTATTACATTGATGGATTTCCATATATTGAGCCATCCCTGAATCCCTGGGATGAAGCCTACTTGATCAAGATGTGTTTTGATGTGTTCTTGAATTCAGTTTACAAGAATTTTATTGAGTATTTTTGCATTGATATTCATAAGGAAAATTGGCTTGACGTTTTCTTTCTTTGTTAGGTCTTTGTGTGGTTTAGGTATAAAAGTAATTGTAGCTTCATAGAACAAATTGGGTAGAGTACCTTCTGCTTCTATTTTGTGGAATAGTATAAAGAGTATTGGTATTAGGTCTTCTTTGAAAGTCTGACAAAACTCTGCACTAAACCCATCTGGTCCTGGGTTTTTTTTTGGTTGGGAGACTATTAATGAGTATTTCTATTTCATTATCAGTTATGGGACTGTTTAGATCATTTATCTGATTTTGACTTAACTTTGGTACCTGGTATCTGTCTAGAAAATCATCCATTTTATCCAGGTTTTCTAGTTTTGTTGAGTATAGGCTTTTGTAGTAGGATCTCATGATTTTTTGGATTTCCTCAGTGTCTGTTGTTCTGTCTCTCTTTTCATTTCTGATTTTGTTCATTAGGATAGTGTTTCTATGCCCTCTAGTTATTTTGGCTAAGGGTTTATCAATTTTGTTGATTTTCTCAAAGAACCAGCTCCTGGTTTGGTTGATTCTTTGTATATTTCTTTTTGTCTTCATTTGGTTGATTTCACCCCTGAGTTTGATTATTTCCTGACTTCAACTCCTCTTGGGTGAATTTGGTTCTTTTTGTTCTAGTGCTTTGGGAGGTATTGTCAAGTTGTTGGTGTAAGCTCTTTCCAGTTTCTTTTTGGAGGCACTCAGATCTATAAGTTTTCCTCTTAGGACTGCTTTCATTGTGTCCCATAAGTTTGGGAATGTTGTGTCTTCATTTTCATTAAACTCTAATAAGTCTATAATTTTGCCGTGGACTGGGTTCATTGCGGGGACCCCAATTTCCACAGGATGAGAATTCTGGTCAGGTGGGCAATAGATCGGCAGATGACAAACAGACTCGAGACACAAGGGTGTGTTGAATCTGAATGTATTTGTGTAAGGTGAGAATCAGGCTTAAATACCATACAGGAAACAGGGCAGATGTCAAGAGTCACGTAAGTAGGTGGGGGTTACAGCTGGGGATGCAAGGCTGAAGTCACATACGCAAGTGACCCCTACACCAAGGTCAGCAGGGTCTGGTAGCTAGGTGTGAAGCAGGAGGAAGAGGAGTGGAGCCCTCCCTGTTGAGGTATTTTGATATTCCTAGGCTAATTCTCTGGTTTTACTGGAAGCAATGACCAGGAGATTTCAATCTAGCGTTTCCTGTTAATTCTCTGGTTCTAACTCAGGGCAGGCAGTGGGGAGTTCCGACTTGACCTAACACTTCTAACTAATGTCCTTGAGTGGAAGCCCTTCGATTACTCTCTAGTACGTAAGACAATAAACTATTGCCCTAAGGAATGTACTCGACCTCTATTGCTAGCTCTGTGAAAGCAGTATCCTAGAGAGAGATTACACGTTATGGGAAGCTAGGTGATAAACCGGGATAGGTTAGAAACATTGTGTCGGCCAGGAGACAATGCCCAATCTTAACTATTTACGAATCATTTCTTGGGGTACTTTTATGCCTAATTATGAGGCCGTGTTGACGATTGGAAAGACTAATCTGGAACACGTCTGAATTAGGGGATACCAGCGACTAGTCTGAAATCCAGGAGGCATAGAACTCCTTTTGGGGTCTTATTGCCTCTTATCCTTTATCAGGATTTTATCCCCGATATTTTGGATGTGACTGGAGTAGACGAGTGTGCATAGCATAATTTCTTTCTTTATTTCTTCCTGGACGATGTTATCATTGAGTAGAGTGTTGTTAAGCTTCCACCTCAACTCTTCAGACTTGGAAGGAGCAATTTGCAGATTCATCTGGAATAACAAAACCTAGGGCAGTGAAACTATTCTCAACAACAAAAGAACCTCTGGTAGAATCACCATCCCTGACCTTAAGCTTTACTACAGTGCAATTGTGATTAAAATCTGCATGGTATTGGTACAGTGACAGGCAGGTTGATCAATGGAATAGAATTGAAGACCCAGAATCCAACCCACATACCTATGGTCACTTGATCTTTGACAAAGGAACTAAAACCATCCAGTGCAAAAAAGAAAGCATTTTCAACAAATTGTGCTGGCTCAATTGGTATTTAGCATGTAGAAGAATGCAAATCAAACTATTCCTATCTCCTTATACAAAGCTCAAATCCAAGTGGATCAAGGACCTCCACATAAAACCAGATACATTGAAACTAATAGAAAAGTAAGTGGGGATGAGCCTCAAGCACATGGGCACAGGGGAAAATTTCCTGAACAGAACACTAATAGCCTATGCTCTAAGATCAAGAATTGACAAATGGGACCTCATAAAATTATAAAGCTTCAGGTTTTAAAGCTGTGTACTGTGTTTATTGGTAGCAGACACCAAAGATAAAGGTGATGTACATGGAGAGATTTTAACTGGAAAAGAAATGAATTAACACAACATTTTTAGTGTCGTGTAATTTTTAGGATATAAACAAAATTTGATTCTCTTGTCTTACCCCACTAGTTTTTTTTTAAATGTTTTTGACACGTTGCATCTTTTAATTCTCATTAAAATTAATATAAATAGGTATTTCAAAGTAAAAAAAAAAATTACAAAGCTTCAGTAAGTCAAAGGACACTATCAATAGGACAAAACAACAACCAACAGATTGGGAAAAGATCTTTACCAATCATATATCTGATAGAGGGCTAATATCCAAGATATACAAAGAACTCAGGAAGTTAGAACCAAAGGACCCTATTAAAAATGGGGTACAGCTTTATAAAGAATTCTCAACTGATGAATACCGAATGGCTGAAAAGCACCTAAATAAATATTCAACATCCTAGTCATCAGGGAAATACAAATCAAAACAACCCTGATATTCCACTTCACACCAGTCAGAATGGCTAGGATAAAAACCTCAGGTGACAGTAGATGCTGAGGAGGTTGTGGAGAAAGAGGAACACTCCTTCATTGCTGGTGGGATTGAAAGCTTATAAAACCAACTGGAAATCAGTTTGACAGTTCCTCTGGAAATTGGACATAGTACTACCTGAGAAACCAGCTATACTATTCCTGGGCATACTCAGAAGATACTCCAACATGTAATAAGGATGCATGCTCCACTATGTTCATAGAAGCCTTATTTACAATAGCCAGAAACTGGAAACAACCCAGATGTCCCTCAACAGAGGAATGGATACAGAAAATGGTGTACATTTACACAATGGAGTACTTTTCAGCTATTAAAAACAATGAATTTATGAAATTCTTATGGAAATGGATAGATCTGGAGAATATCATCCTGAGTGAGGTAACCCAACCACAGAAGAACTCACTAATAAGTGAATATTAGCCCAGAAACTCAGAATACCAAAATACAATCTACAAACCACAAGAAACTCAAGAAGGAAAACCAAAGTGTGAATACTTCGTTCCTTCTTAGGAAGGGGAACAAGATACCCATAGAAGGAGTTGCAGAGATGATTCAGAATAAAATATATTATATTTTTCTCCATTTAACTATTCATGTATATCACATGTGGATTTTTAGGATTACCTATAATTAGAAGAAATTTTATTTCTTTTAAAATTAATTAAATTTAAGATACTATGGCAGTAGTATAGACAAATCCAAACCAAATTGGACTGAATTGCAATTTGCCTAATGCACCTTTTTTTAATTACATAACTATTATTACATATGTATAAGCCTGTATGTATTTGTCCTTAATGGATAGTTCAATAATTTGAGGTTTTAATTTTTTTATAGTTAATAAACTAAAATTAGATTATTTACAATAGAAACAATATCAATAATTTATTAAAACACTGAAGGTATTGGTAACAAATTTACTATGGATATCTTAATATCAATGACTCCCAGTGTTTAATGTTTTCTCATTAAAGACACCTGCATAATAATTATTTCACTAATTTAAAGTACATTTTTAAAATAAATTTTATCAGGTAGATTTAAACCAATCACTGAAAAAAAGAACCTGGATATCTTCTTGGCTACAATACTGCATAAAATAATGAATGCTCCAAACTAAGGTTCACTGAGACACTCCAGTTCTGACCTTATTTAGAGTAAATGTCTTTAACAGGTTAATTAAGATTAATAATCTAGACAGAAGCATAGTGAACTGAAGTCAGTTCTAAGATGACTGACTCATTAAGTCACAGCTTCTTAAATCGTGGGCTGGATTTCCATAAGGATTCCTGAAACTGAGTGTGGACACATGAAGTATTTGCCAGGAGTTAAAAAGATAAGCCCTGAGAAAACAAGAAGAAACCCCAGTAAAGTGTGAACACCAGGTGACTCTGCCAGCATTTCCCCTTGTTGCATCAGTACCTAGTGACTGACTGTATGCCATCACGCTCTGTACTGCCTCCAAACACACTAAGACAAAGAGGAAAATCCTCTATGATTTGCCATGTCAAATACTCAGCCAACTTTGCTATTTCTGCAAAACAAAACAAATCCATCCATCTTGTTAGTCCTTATATTACACTGCATCTTTACTAAAGTATAAAATTACAAATATAAAAAAGGAGACATTAAAAAATACAATGCAAACTTCATGCAAAGTTTCATGGTTTCTGATGATTCTTATGGCTGCTATGGTATTTTTTTTTCAGTTATTTATTTTTTACACTCCAGATTTTATCGTCCCCCCACACCCAGTCCTCCCTCCAACTGTTCCACATCCCAAACTTCCTTCCCAACCCCCTTGTCTCCACAAGGATGTCCCCTCAACCCAACTCCCACCCCACCTGACCTGTAAACTCACTGGGGCTTCCAGTGTCTTGAGGGTTAGGTGCCTCATCTCTGATTGAACACAGATCGGCAGTCCTCTGCAATATATGTGTTGGAGACCTCTTATCAGCTGGTGTATGCTGCCTGGTTGGTGGTCCAGTGTTCATCTCGGGGGTCCAGATTAATTGAGACTACTGGTTCTCCTACAAGATCGCCCGTCTCTTCAGCTTCTTTTAGCCTTCTCTAGTTGAACAACAGGGGTCAGCTTCTTCTGTCCATTGGTTGGGTACTTGGGTCCTGACAGTCTCTCACCTCCCAAGTCTCTAGTGCATTCTGGATGGTACACCTAACCTCCTACCTCCTGAGGTTGCCTGTTTCAATTCTTTCTGCTGGCCCTCAGGGATTCAGTCCTTTTCCCTCAGCCAATACCAGACCAGGCTCCCTCTCCTTCCCCATCCCCTGTCCACTTTCCCTTCCAGGTCTCTCCCTTCCTCCCCACTTGTGATTGCTTTCTTCTCCCTCCTAAGTGTAACTACAGAGTCCTCTCTTGGGCCATTCAGCTTATTAACACTTTTAGTTCTGTGGACTGTATCTTGGGTATTCTGTAAATTTTAATTTTTGGCTAATATTCACTTATTTGTGAGTACATACCATGCATGTCCTTTGGGGTCTGAGTTACCTCACTCAGTATGACATTTTCTAGTTCCATCCATGTGCCTGCAAAACTCAGGATGTCCTCGTTCTTAATAGCTGAGTAGTATTCCACTGTATAAATGAACCACATTATCTTTACCCATTATTCTGCAGTGGGATATCTGGGTTGTTTCGAATTTCTGCAGTCACAAATAAGGCCTCTGTGAACATAGTGGAACACTTTCTCCTGTGGCATGGTAGTGTGTCTTTTGCATATATTCCCAAGAATGATATTGCCGGGTCTTCAGGTGTATTTATTTCCAATTTTCTGAGGAACCTCCAGAAAATTGATTTCCAGAGTGGTTGCACCAGCAATGGAGGAATGTTCCTCTTTCTCCACATCCTTGCCAACATGTGTTGTCACCTGAGGTTTTTATCTCAGCCATTCTGATTGGTGTAAATTGGAATCTCTGGATTGCTTTGATTTTGCATTTCTGTAATCACTAAGGACTTTGAACATTTCTTTAGGTGCTTCTCAGCCATTTGAGATTCCTCTGTTTTAAGTTCTTGGTTTAGTTCTATACCCCATTTTTTGATTGGGATGTTTGGTCTTTGGTGATTAGCTTCTTGAGTTCTTTATATATTTTGGATATTACCCCTCTATTCTATGTGGGGTTAGTAGAAACTTTTCCCTGAATCTGCAGGTTGCTGATTTGTCTTATTGACTATATATATAGAGAGATTTTTTTTTTGCCTTACAGAAGTTTTCCAGTTTCATGAGGTCCCATTTATCATTTCTTGATCTTGGAGTATGAGCCATTGGAGTTCTGTTCAGGAAATTTTCCCCTGGAGCAATGAGTTCAAGGTTCTTTCCCAATTTCTCTTCTGTTAGATGAATGTATTTGGCTTTCTGTTGAGGTCCTTGAACGACTTGCATGTGAGCTTTATGCAAGGTGACAAATATGGGTCCATTATCATTTTTGTACATACTGACAGCCAGTTAGGCCAGTACCAAGTATTGAAGATGCTTTTATTTTTCCATTGTATATTTTTGGTGTCCTTGTCAAAGGTTAGTGTCCATAAGTCTGTGGTCTTATTTCTGGGTCTTCAATTCTATACCATTGGTCAGCGTGTCTGTCTCTGTACTAATACCATGCAGTTTTTATCACTATTGCTCTGTAATAAAGCTTGAGGTCACAGAAGGTGATTCCCCCAGTGATTCTTTAATTCTTAAGAATTGTTTTCCAGATTCTGGGTTTTTTTTTTTTTTTTTGCCTTTTCAGATGAATTTGAGAACTACTCTTTCCATGTCTTTGAAGAATTTTGTTGGAATTTTGATGGGGATTGCATTGAAACTATAGATTACCTTTTATAAGATGGCCATTTTTGCTATATTAATTCTGCCAATTTATGAGCATGGGAGATCTCTCCATTTTCTGAGATATTCAGTTTCTTTCTTGAGAGACTTGAAGTTATTGTCATACAGGTTTTTCACTTGTATGGATAGAGTTACCCCATATATTATATATATACATATATATGTATATATATAATATATTATATATAATATATAAATTATAAAGGGAGTAATTATAAGGTGGCTATTATAAAGGGAGTTGTTTCACTAATTTCTTTCTCATCCTGTTTATCATTTGTACACAGGAGATTTACAGATTTATTTCAGTTAATTTTATGTACGGCCACTTTGCTGAAGTTGTTTATCAGCTGGGGCAGTTCTCTGGTAGAATTTTTGGGTCGCTTTTGTATACTACCATGTTATCAGCAAATAGTGATACCTTTATTTCTTCTTTTCCAATTTGTATCACCTTGATGTCTTTTTGTTGTCTTATTGTTCTAGCTAACACTTCAAGTACTATATTGAATAGATATGAGGAGAGAGAGCATCCTTGTCTTGTCTCCAATTTTAGTGAGATTGCTTCAAGTATGTCTGTATATAATTTGATATTGACTGTTGGTTTGCAGTAAATTGTTTTATTATGTTTAGGTATGGGACTGGAATTCCTGATCTCTCCAATACTTTTAACATAAAGGGATGTTGTATTTTTTTCAAATGCTTTTTCTCCATCTAAGGAGACGATTATGTGATTTTTTTTCCTTGAGTTTGTTTATATAGTGGATTACCTTAATGGATTTTTATATATTGAACCAACTTTGCATCCCTGGGATGAAGCCTACTTGATCATGGTGAATGATAGTTTTGGTGTTTTCTTAGATTTGATTTGCAAGAATTTTATTGAGTATTTTTGCACTGATAGGTATAAGTGAGATTGGTTTGGAGTTCTCTTTTTTTTTGGTTTTGTCCTTGTGTGTTTATGTATCAGAGTAATTGCTGCTTTACAGAATGGATTAGGTAGCTTTCCTTCTGTTTTTATTTTATGGAATACTTTGAGGAATACTGGTATCAGGTCTTCTTTTAAGATCTGGTAGAATTCTGCACTAAATGCATCTGGCCCGGTGCTTTTTTTGTTTGGACGGTTCTTAATGATTTCTTCTATTGCCTTGTGCGATATGGATCTGTTTAGATAGTTTACCTGCTCTTGGTTTAACTTTGGTGCCACGGACCGGGATTTCTCGCGGGGTCCCTGTTCCGCGGGACACAGGATTCTGGCCAGGTGGGCATGGGATAAGGCTTTGACAAACAGACTACACACGGGTGGTGTAAAATCTGAGTGTATTTCTTTTAAAATAACATGAGGCTTTTACAATCATTGCAAAAGAGAAATGAAAAATCTGGCAGCTCAACAGTTGAGGTACTAAAGCAGCAGCTATCTCCTCTGAACTGGTGCTGCATCCCCCGGGCCCAAGCACTCTGGGCCCGGGGGAATGCGGGTGCATGAATCTGAGTCCTAGCCCATCTAAGTTCTAGTGCTAGTCCTGCATGTGAGTCCAAGTCCTTCTTCTTCCAGTCCTAGTGCTAGACTGAAGTCACGTAGACAAGCGACCCCCCCCACACCCAGGTCACCTGACTTCTAAAAAGCCAGGTGTAGAGCAGGAGGAAGAGGGGTAGAGCCCTCTCTGTTGAGGTATTCTTATGCTAATTCTTTGGTTCTTGTTAGAGGCAGGCAGAGGAGAATCTCGACCTAACTCTTTCAGCTAATGTCTTAGAGTGAGAGAAACCTTTCAATTACTCTCTAGTACTTAAAACATTAAACTAGAATAGTTGGAAACGTTGGTGAAGGTCAGAAAACAATGTCCAAATTTTCTCTTGCTAGCTGTGAGAATATGATATCTTGGTGAGTTCCTAGCACACAAGTACGAAGACATATCTGGGCCACCTCTGAGTTTGGGGTACCAGGCAACAATGCAGAGGCAGGAGGCTGACTTTCCTTGAAGTTTTCGCCTCAAATACCGCCATCACGCAAGTGTGCGTGGCACTTTGGTATGTGATATCATTCTAGAAAACCATTCATTTCATCTAGATTTTCCAGTTTTGTTGAATATAGGCTTTTATAGTAGGATCTGATGATTTTTTGAATTTCCTCCATTTCTGTTATTATATCTCCCTCTCCATTTCTAATTTTGTTAATTTGGATACTGTCTCTAGGCCCTTTATTTAGTTTGGCTAGGCTTTTTTTCTATCCTGTTGTTTTTGCTTTTATTGAAGACCAGCCTTAGGCCATGATGACCTGATAGAATTTCATGAGATTATTTCAATCTTCTTGTATCATTTGAGGGTTGTTTTGTGTCCAATTATATGGTCGATTTTGGAGAAGGTACCATGAGGTGCTGAGAAGAAGGTGTATTCTTTTGTTTTAGGGTGAAATGTTCCATAGATATCTGTTAAATCCATTTGGTTCATAACCTCTATTACTTTCACTGTGTCTCTGTTTAGTTTCTGTTTCAATGACCCCTCCATTGGTGAGAGTGTGGTATTGAAGTCTCCCATTATTACTGTGTGGGGTTCAATGTGTATTTTGAGCTTTAGTTAAATTTCTTTTATGAGTTTGAGGCATAAATGTTCAGAATTGAGACTTTTTTTGGTGGATTTTCCCCTTGATGAAAGTGAAGTGTCCTTCCTCATCATGCTTGACAACTTTTGATTGAAAGTCTATTTTATTGGATATTAAGATGGCAACTTCAGTTTGTTTCCTGGGACCATTTGCTTAGAAGATATTTTTCTATCACTTTACTCTGAGATAGTGCCTGTCTTTGTTATTGAGGTATGTTTTTGCATGCAGGAAAATGCTGGATCTTGTTTGTGTATCCAGTCTGTTAGCTTATGACTTTTTATAGATGAGTTGAGTTCATTCCTATTGAGAGATATTGAATAGAGATGACTGTTGGTTCCTAATATATTTGGTTTTGTGCTTGTGGATTTTTGTTCTTGGCTTTGTTGTGAGATGTTTAATATTTTGTCCTTTCTGTGGTATAGGTACTTTCCTTGTGTTGGAGTTTTCCTTCTAGGATTCTCTGTATGACTGGATTGGTAGATAGATACTGTTTGAATTTGGTTTTTCCCTAGAATATCTTGTTTTCTCCATCTATGTTGATTGAGAGTTTTGCTGGGTATAGTAGCCTGGGCTGGCACTTGTGTTCTCTTTGAGTTTGCATAACCTCTGACAAGGCTCTTCTGGCTTTCATAGTCTCTGTAGAGAAGTCTGGTATAATTCTGATAGTTCTACCTTTGTATGTTACTTGGCCCTTTTCCCTTTCAGCTTTTAATATTCTTTCTTTGTTCTATGCATTTGGGATATAAATAAATAGACTGGTATACATGTTTATAAAATTCAATAGTTAATAGAAGATTAGATCCACATAAGTTTTTATCTATGAAAATAAAAATATTTTTTGTTCACTTTACACAGAAGCATTACTAAAAATATTTGACAAACCCATATGAGAAAGATAAATGTATAAATATTTAGAAGTGCAGAAGTAAAGTTCTGCAGTATTGCTGTAATCAAGTAAATCTCACAGAACTTTGCAACATAAAGAAAAAATTATAAATGAGCACATGTATATTTTAATTTACTCATGATATGTATATTTAAAAGAAGAATGTTTTGAAAAGAAGTGCTAAGCCATATATCTGAAAAATTATTTGTGTTGGATTTTTAAGAAAACATTAAAATATTAGAAGTGGTTAAAAATGTCATTAACTGTTTTGGATATTTATTGAACATTTTTAAAATTATGAGTGGAATTATGACTACTCAAAAATATGATATATATCATTAGTGAAAAGAAAAATGGAAATTTCGAACAAATGAAATGGGAATATACAAAAATGAACAAGTCTGAGAATATTAAATGTTTATGAAGATCTGTTGAAACTTGAGTTTTACATTCTGTCAGTGAGAATGATGTGATTGTTCAAAGCAATACTGTTTTTTTATTAATGTATATGTACCATATGAAAATCTCAGTCCTAGGCAACAATACAAAACATAAAATGTGTCCTAGCAGATTTACTGATAGTAACTCAAACTCTGGAAAATCCATTTGTTCTTAATTTTGTGGAAGAAAATACCAGTTATAATTTGTGTAAACTGATATGTTAACTGTTTGTGGAAAATAATATAAACAATACAACTAGTAAAATAAATGATTATGAAAAGACTATATGGAGTGACTAAAAACATACAAAAGGAAATTTTTATTTTGTAATTCCATTAACATTCTCTTCCAGAAGTAAGATGCACATATACAATTGAAGGAATCAGGACTCAGACAAGAGTCTAAAACAGTGGCCCATTTGCTTGCTCCATGGTAAGCAGATAAAGCTGTCAGCTTTTTTTTTCATGCAGAACATCTGCTTTGTTCTCTTGTATTTCTAATATTCAGTAACAGTGTTTTATGACAAATCTTTAGGTATAGTGTAAAATAAATTTTTTCTATGTTAGCATTAGGAGAATTTTAATTGTGTCCTAAAGATTACTAAATGATGATGATATTATCAAAACCAAATTTAGCAAATAAATTCATCATATAACTTCCCAATATTCTTAAACTGGCAAGTTTTAGTATCTCTGTTCTGAATTAGTCTCACCAACCTGAAAGTTGCTCTGCCCAGAGCTGCTTCTAAAGGCCTATAAAAGGGAGAGCTGTAATATTTAATGAGAAAAGCAGACTTCTTGCCTACTGATATTATCTTTCATAATTCCCTGTGCAATGCTATAATGAGTGCACAGTTGTCTGATAGTACAGTCCAATAGTCTAACTGCTACAGAACAAGTCCTTATTCATATGACAGTACCATAATTGTTTCAAATGTCTGTGGACATGTACTTCATTAAAGGTTTTTAACTCACAAGTAGTAATGAAGAACTGGGCTTACAATACTCCCATAAAGATTTCCTAGTGAGTCTTAAGAAACTTATCTTCTTTAGGAAGGTTTTTCAATTCATGTATTTCAGTTCTTCATAATTTCAACATTGCTACCTGTGTGACCATACATGAAAGAATTATGGCTTGATACCCCATTATCTGAGAGGCTTAACCAGAACTCTTACAGTTTTACTGAAGTTATTAATGATTTTTTATTCAGGTTCACTGTAAGAATTCATTGTTCATTTATTACAGTCAAGATAATTCATTAGAAATAGAAAGTTTGTACTTTAATACTCAAACTTTATGCTTGTTTTAATTATGATTTGCAACATTGTTAATAAACATTTGAGAAAAGCAACTTAAGAGAGGAAACATTTATTTTACCTCATGGTTTCACAGAATTCATTGTGTGGTCACTTGACCCAGGCCCTTGGGTAGATCATGGTGGTAGCAGTCCATGACAGACAAGACACAGTGAGGAGATGTCATAATAACAAATATATGAACAATCAATCAAAACAAACAAACAAACAAAGAACCAAATAAAGCCATAACAAGAGAGATCCGTGGTAAAACTTATTCCTTTGATACTATGGTAAGACTAGGACTCACCTAGACTCAAAACAAAGTACTTTTTACAACACAGTTACATTATCTATTCAGTTTTTAATGGCTACCTAGGAGGAATCAATCTTCTTATATAGGGAATAGCATAGCTATGGACATGTATGAACAGCATCTTTCTGGTAAGAGATAGGTTCCTTTGAAAATGTACCTGTGAGTGGTATTTGTAATTTTTTTTTTAAATTTTTGAGAAATCTCCCATTGATGTTTATCATGGCTATAGCAGTTTACACTTCCATCAGCATGGAATAAGGATTCAATTTTCTTAAAAACCCTGAAAGCGACCACTTATTGTCATTTGTTTTCTTGTTGATAGCCATTCTGAACAGAGTGATATGGACTCTCAAAGTAGATCAGTTTGCATTTCTCTAGTTTAAATGGCTCAATTCTACTGTCTTAACTCTTCAGATAGTACCAAGGACCAGCTGCCTCTTGGAGAGGAGTGTCTGGGAGCTTTGAAAACAAACAACTCGCAGCCAAATCATGGGTCCCAACTGGCAGCCTGTGCTCTGCTGAAGACAGCTCTCCAGCTCGTTTCCACTCTGTTCTGCTCTCTTTCTTTCTCTGATCTGTTTTCTCTGGACATCTCTAGACAGCTCTCTGTCTCTATGTTCTGTTTGAGGGAGTTCTCCAAGCAGTTCTCTCTTCCTATTCTAAAAACTTTCTCTGCATTACTCATCTCTTGCTGATCATAAACACAGTCTTTCATTTTACATATTAATACAGTCATTTACTTCAGGTTTCTTTTTGATTATCCTATGAATCAACATCCTGAGACCCTAGCCCCTTAATTTTTGGAGACAGCAAACACAAGTTTTTGTTTAACCTTGGAAAAAAAATCAGAAATCTGCCTGCCTCAGTGAAGCATAGATGCTAATGTCCTGAAATTACCAGTTCTACATCCCCTGGGTCTGGGACTTGCTGTGCCCCAGGCTGAACTTCAACTCTGGTATCTCCCTATCATTTTATCTTTCAGACAATCTGGCTCATAGTGTAGCTACTATCTCTTCCTTTAGATTCATGATGCCTCTTAATTCATATTTTATCCTTATATATTGCATAGTTGAGAAACTATATATATTTGAACCCATGTTTTTAGAGTTCTTTCTAAAGCCTTTAGGACTGTCCTGAAGGTCCCAGCTTTTACCATTTTGCTAAGACACTAGCCACACCTTTCCCTCTTGGTGTCTCTGATTATCGTGGAGTCATTACTGTTAACAGGACCCATATTCCTAAAAGGAGGAATATAAAATATGTACATTATTATACAAGCAAGCCTTATGTCCATGGCAGCCAGGGAGACCCTTGGAGGCCCTGTCTCAGGGGCAGAAATCATGCCAGTCTGTTCCTACCAAGGTGATCCCCAACTTGGCAAGATAACTGTATATCTTCTTGTTTTGTACATGTCTGGAATAGTTTACTATCTTAGCTTAGTTTGGTAATTTCTACTGAAGACCCCCAGAACTGGGAAGATCCTTACTCAAGTCTCGGGATGACGCGGCCACCTAATAACTCACGAGAGACCAAACTTGCTGCAATCACATGAGGTTTATTTGGGATAGGCTGGTACTGGGGTCAATCTCCTGACCATGCTGACCAGAGGAGTTCAACCCAGAACACAAGAAGTGAGGAGTATTTAAAGGAAAAAGTCACAAGCTGGGGGCAGGGAGAGGGTTACCAAGGAAACATAACATAAACAGTGGAAAATTTCAGAGGGACCCTACCCAAGGTATTCAGTTAAGGAGAGGAACATATTCATTCTATGAATGTAATCTTCATCTACCGGTCGACAGGGTGGAGAGGCTCGTAAGCCAGTAGACCTTCATTCCTAGTTCCGCCCTCATTGTGGATCAGACAGGAGGGACAGGTTTCAAGAACCAGAGCCCTGAGGCTCTGAGTTTGCCAAGTTCCTGGAACTGGCTACTCCACCTTTTTGGCTTGTTACAGAGGTTTTCCATGCCCCATTTTAGGTAAAGGTTATACATTATACATACATTTCTATTAAATATCCTCATTTTAAATTCTAAGATTCTCCAGCCTTTCACTACCATTCTTTGTATTCCAGACAACAAGCAAAAGTTTCATGAGCTTCTAAATTATGGTGACTGGTTCACTTTGCCCTCAGTGGTGGTATATGAGTAACTATTCTTATAGACCTTACCACTTTGCACAGACACAATCTCTTCTTTTTTTAATTTATATTTTTTGAGATAGTTGATGATTCTGAGCACTGTCTGCTTTCTGATTAACTCCCTTCAGCAAAATACATGCTTTGAGAATAGAGCTTTAGGCAGTATTCATGTTGCCAGAGCACTGAAGACATCATCAAATATTTACTGGTCACATATTCTATAAGACTGAGGAGTGCTTGCACATACCTGCATTTCTACTCTGTTGAATGATTTGCTCTTCTAACTTATCCATGTGTGGTATGAGAAAAATAGCATGTCATATGATAACACAAAAAGAATATCTTTCCTTTGGGATTAGAGGAAATACTATTTTTCAGCATATTAGTGATCACAACAGCAAAAGTTGTTAGAATTTTTGAGGGAGGTGTAGACAAAATTTCATATGATTATTAGCTTTCATGGAGACACAAGATCACTGTCGCATCTCTTCAGTTACAATAAGAAAAACCTTCACTTATTGCAGTTATTGAAACTGATAAAAGACTGACAGAATCAATCCTTTGTGGGTCTCAGAACACCTTCAGAACAGAATCAAACAATAAAGTAGAATGATTCATGTTTCTGAGACTATCTTCTTCATCTCCAACATCCCATCAGTATCAAAGCTAATATTGGGTACTGAGAAAAACCAGTTGCTTCTCTATTGTTTGCTTGTCTGCTTTCTTTCATGTTTGTTTAAACACCCCGAGGTTGCAACCCTAATGTAGGAAGAACTCTTCAGATTTTATTTTGCTTTCTGAATGAAGACCTGAGGACCTTCTCCAGAATCAGCATAATTGGTCACAGTTCTTTGAGCAAAAGCAGCAATGCTGGTTAATTAAAAATAGAAATATGCTCATGGATTGTTGTCATTACACAAATGTTCATTTTTACCTAACAAACTAGAAATTAAGCTATTATAATTCAGACCATTATTGTATAATTCATGAAAGCAAATCAGAACACAGAATATTAGAAAGCTACATCAAGGAGCAAAAATAATTTCAAAAACAATGCTCACTGAGTTAATTTTGTTTTGATATGTTTTAAGTTGCATAATTTTGCACAAGCAGAAAGTGCTGTAGATTCAAGTCTGTTTTCTGAATGATACTTCACAATATGTTTTTGTAATTTATAAAATACACAAAAAATGTACTCAATTATATAGTTGCCATATGCGATTGTTAATTATACAATAAGGGGCTTTGCAGGTGCTTCGATTATGGCAACTTTTTGATGGTAAATTTCTTATGATGGCAGGTGCTAACTACTCAGCAAACTTATTTCCTCTTCATTGTAGACAGAAAAATGCATTTTTGAACTGCTATCCAAGTTGGTTGTATCCAGGTGACTGAATTCCCAAGACAGGATCTGAGCAGAGAGAATAAGCATTGAATTCAATTCTACCTGCAGAATTACCTCCATCTCAGCACCCAGGCACAGTCTTGTTCTATTCCCTTTTGCAGACTCATTTTACCTTGCATTAAAAAAGAACAGTCAGAGTAAGAAAGATGAGAAGACCTGCATTTTAACTTCAGGAAATGAAAAACTATGTTATACTGTGTGACTGGGGAAATGGCTCAGTGGTAAAGACTACGTACTATTTTGGGTTTTTCTGTTGTTGTGGTGGTGGTGGTTGTTTGTTTTTTTTTTTTTTTGATATTTTATTTTTTTATATTTCAAATGTTATCCTCTTTCCTGGTTTGCCTCTGGAAACCTCCTATGCCATCCTCCCTTCCCCTGCTTCTGTGAGGGTGTTCCTCCACCCACCCAGCCATTCCCACGGACCCACTCTCTAATTCCCCTACACTGAGGCATCTAGCCTTCACAGGGCCAAGGGCCTCTCCTCCCATTGATACCCCAAAAGGCCATCCTCTGCTAAACTTGCAGCTGGAGCAATGAGTCCCTCCATGTGAATTCTTTTGTTGGTGGTATAATTCCTGGGAGCCCCAGGGAAGGGGGGAGGAGGGTCTGGTTCCTTGATATTGTTGTTCTTCCCCATGGGGTTGCAAACTCCTGCAGCTCCTTCTGTCCTTTCTCTAGCTCCTCTGCTGGGGACCCAGAGCTCATTGTACTGATCTTGTAGAAGTTCTGAGAATTCAAGTTTCAATACTCATGTTTAGTCACTGACTACCACTGTTTTATTTATTATTTTCCAGCTCCAAATTTCCTTCTGGCTTGTTGATAATTGTGATCACATATACAAGGCCTGCACCTAAAGATACACATGAGTACAGATAATTAAAAACAAAACTCAAAACATTACAACCAAAAGTTGTGGCAGTAAAGAGCACTTACTGTTTTTGCTAGGATAGGCATTATGTTCCCAGAATCCAAATGGCAGTTCACAATGAACTCTTCCTCCAGTTCAGGAGAGGATTTATTTGTTTTTTGTTTCTTTCTTTCTTTATTCATTGATTTGTTAGTTCGTTCGTTTATATATTTATTTATTTGCTTGTTTGTTTGTAGTCTATTTGGGACAAATAATCATACCTGGCTATCTCTGCTGCTTCTGGAAATTCACGCAGATATGTGGGCTGGACAATGGCGCTCAGGAGACAGTGCATAGTTCAAGTATCTATAAAATATTTTATAAAACATTATCAATATTTTATATTTATTATATAATAAAAGAAATTTATTTTACTTTCTTTTATTCTTTTTTTTCTTTTTTTGGACGAGAGGAAAAAAGAACATAAATTTAGGAGGTATGGAGCTGGTAGAATCTGGGGAGGAGAGGAGTTGGGGATTGAGAAGAAACATGCTTAAAATATATAAAAAAATATAATAAAAAAGTTAAAAAGTTAACAGGAAAAGCTTAATACTAAAGTGTAAATTTGTTCTTTTATATTTCACTATTTAATATATGCCTTCATGTCCATAAATAAAATCCTTAATTATAAATTATTAGGACCATGTTTGATTTTCTTCTGTAAAAATTTTAAGAGAAATATGAAAAGAAATATAAGTAAATTCCAATGTAAAATTTTGATTTTGTTGCTTATCTTTAAAAACGGCTTTTACCTATTTTTACTGTATCTTGATTTGTCACGTTTGTTGTCCTTTGAAGGACTGGCTCTTTCTGATGGGAAACATGAAGAATGGAATTGGGGGTGAGTAGAGTTAGGGGAGAGAGCTGAGAGGAATGAAGGGAGCAAAAACCGTGGTTAGGATGTATTGTATGAGCGATTTTAATTTAGGTTTAATTTCTTAATTGTTACTATTTTAATTTAAATGAATTATTTAAATTTGTATTAAATTCCCAAGCAGTGGTGGCACACGCCTTTAATCCCAGCACTTGGGAGGCAGAGACAGGAAGATTTCTGAGTTTGAGGACAGCCAGGGCTATACAGAGAAACCCAGTCTTGTAAAATAAAAAAAGAAAGAAAGAAAGAAAAAAATTATATTAAATTACATTTAAATTGTATTATTTTAATTTAAAAGTAGGGTTATTCTTTCAATTCCTAAGAACAAGAGATGCAAATTCCATTTTTCTCTGTTCCTATATGATACCAATTGCAATGTAGAATAAAGATAGTCTTTTGAAATTTGTAGATAAATATATCACAATGTCTTACTAGGTGATACACAGAATTGTCCATGTGAATTTTTTCAGGATTTACAACTCTGTACGCTCTAACTCTTTGAATTTAGAGCTAATTATGTAGCCGTCATTTTCCTTCTCTGGGTTAAGCAGATGGTGCTTGTGCATGTGCGTGCGCGTGCAGTGTGTGTGTGTGTGTGTATGTGTGTGTATGTGTTTTATCTAACTAGGAAAAGTCTATGAAATCATACTAGTAGAAAGTGTTTTAAGTTGTCTCTACATTCTAGGAATAACATAGTGCAAATACTAGCCTACAATTATCCACAGACAATATACAATTAAGTCTGCCCCAGTTGACAGTGATGACTGCTGGTACCCCCAAAAATAAATGATGCCTAAATATTAGGGAAGTGTCTGAGTTTGGCTCTACTGGTTTTCCTTCACTGTCTTTCAAATTATATCACAACTTATTACAAAAGATAGTGCCACGCCCACTCGTCTACTCCAGTCATATCCAAATTATCGGGAGTAAAAGCCTGATCAATGACAAGAGGTGTTATGTCACCAAAAGGGAGCTTGTGCCTCCTGGGTATTCAGACAGTCACTGGCATCTCCTAACTCAGACATGTTCCAGATTAGTCTTTCCAATTGTCAACATGCCTTCTTATTTAGGCATAAAGATACCCCAAGAAATGATTCGTAAATGGCTAAGATTGTTTCCTGGCCAGCACAACGTTTCCAACCTATCCTAGTTTAATGCAAAGCTGTCCTTAGCTTGGAATTTCTCCCAGGGAATCTACCTTGCCAGAGCTAGCAACAGAGGTCAAGCACATTCCTTAGGGCAGTCCCACGATAGATAGTTCACAATAGTTAGAAATGTTTTACATACCAGAGAGTAATGAAGGGCTCCCACTCAAGGACAATAGCTAGAAGTGTTAGGTTGGAACTCCCCACTGCTTGCCTCCAGCAGGACCCAGAGAATTAGAAGGAAAGATTGGAACTCCCCACTGCGCCTCCAGTAGGACCCAGAGAATTAGAAGGAAATGCTAGATCAGAACCTCCCAGTCTTTGCCTCCAGTAGAACCAGAGAATTAGCATAGGAATACCAAAATAGCCCCAGAAGGAAGGGCTCCACTGTTCTTCTGCCTGCTTCACACCTGGATACCTGATCCTACTGACCTTCATGTGGTGGTCACTTGCCTACGTGACCTCAATCTTGCACTCCTTGCTGTAACCCCGGCCCACTTATGTGACTCTTGTCATCCGCCCTGCTTGCTGTATGCTATATAAGCCTGAATTTCACCTTGTACAAATACATTCAGATTCACCACACCCTTGTGTTGAGTTTGTTTGTCATCTGCTGACTTATTGCCCACCTGACCAAAATTCTCATCCCATGGAAATTGGGGTCCCCACAATGAACCTGATCCATGGCAAGATAGTGTATAAATTGAAATGTGCAGAGAAAAATCAACATATTTATAACCTACAATAATTTGAATCTTTCCTTCAGTATTTCCATGTGTAAGTATCTTTCATTATACCATTTACTCTAATGTAGGTATCTGTTTAGGGATTTATGGTTAAACAAATTTCCTTGTGGCCAAGTTTATCTGTCAGCCCTATTCTTCTGGAAGAAGGGAAGTCTCCTTAACACATTTCTTCTCTACTTAAGATCTCAATTGAGAACCATCATCTGGTCAAGCATTATCCTGAACAAGGCAGAAAATACCAAATCTTCCAAAGTTTCTTTAGGGATAACCTGCTGTGATACACAATTTCCTCCACATCCATGACACTTAATAGCATACCATTTGCTCATCTTCCTAAAATGCAAATTCTAAAATCATAGTTCTTATGTGATTTTTTTAAAAAATTTCTGACCATCTGCAAAATAATGTTCTGTTTCCTGAAAACTGGAATAAATAAAAATTAGACTGCAAGTATACTCTATATGTATATCTTGTACTCAAATGTAGTTTGATTTTATTAGGCATCTATAATTCTATTTATCTTCATATTTATAATATTTGAGAATGTCAAGATTAGATAATTTTGCTATTTCATATGGATGTTTTTTGGATGATATTCCAAGTAAAATGCTGTGGCTTGTTATTATATGACTAATTTTATATTATTTTCCTGTATGTATTTCAAAATTATTCTTATGAAACTGCTCATTAGATTTCCATGTGGCAGAAATCAGTTGTGCTGCAAGGTTTTGCATAAGTTATTTCTGCTTTTATTTCAACCACACTTGAACTTTTAGTATATACAGTTTTATGGGATATTATTAATCAACAGAGTAAAATTTCACTTTGCTATAAATATTCACTATAGCTTTTAGCTTATCTAGTTATACAAAAGGTAAAAATATGTGGTATAGTACAATTTATGTTAAGAGAGACAAACTTATAAATAGATTACTCATAAACTCAAAAGGTATTAAAAACATCAGTGTCAAAAATATGAATCAGTGATGTTGAGAAATTATATTTAATTGAATCTGTGTTGCTGTTGCTCCAGGGCAGAAGCAGGCTAGTTAGGAAGATGTGCATGTCTTCTGTAAAATAAAATTCCTATGTAACTATCCAGACATCTTTTTTAAAAAATCAGTGAATATGATTAATAAAATTGTCTCATCTTCTGAAAGCCTGTTTTTAAGTTACAATAAAAATCTACTACTTCTCTCTGCATTTCAACGAAAGCTAAAATAATTCTAAGTGTAATTGTCCTAGAAGTACAGGAGTAGAGCCATTGATTTTTCCACCAATCTAGTTTGCATGTCCTAAAAATGCAAAATAATGTGAGATTATAGCATGTATATACTGGATAGGTTAGTAATAAAGTGTCTGATGCTTAAATTACTAAAATAATACCCCTTTTAACAAATTTATCCCAGTATATATAATGCATATATAGCTTCAAAAAATAATTCTTATGTAAAAACATATTTAAAAATTTTTCTAGCTTTGAATTTAGGCTGTAAAACATCCTAAATTCAATTTTACCTATCTATGTTAGTATACACTGTCTATATCATACTTATTTTTATTATATTGTCTCAAGTCCTACTTAAAGACAACTTTTCAAAACTCTTGTACATACTATATAAGACAGCAAATGCATCTGTATTTAAAATTGAGTTTTATGAATATAGAAAACCCATTTAAAGGGAAATACATAAGAAGCTTTAGAATAATGTGTCATGTTTTGAACTGCACAGTGTAATTCCAATTCTTGTGATCTTTCCAAAGAAAGGGATGGAAAGAAAAGGAAAATCCTATCTAGAAAATATTTGCTTTAATCTCTGTATTAAATTATAGCTAATGGATGCAAGCTGTTTACTTTTAACAATTCTTTGAGAACATTATTCAATGTATTTTGCTCATATTCACTTCAAAATGCCACCTCTTGAAAGTTCCAACTCAAACTACATAATCACCCAACAGCCTGCACTGTATGTTTATTTTTCATTTTTAAAACTAGGAAGTTGGATTTAAATTGCCCAAAGACACTTGGTTGATTTCTCTGGAACATGGCATACCTATCCTAGGAAACATATTCTTGAAAAAAAAAATTTTCATTTACCAAAGAAGTATAAATGCCACTCCTCAGGGATTTGATGCCCATACCACCTCATACTGAGATTTCTCCAGGACATAGGCAGACTGTCAGAATCCCTGAGACTTTCTATAAACAACTGCCCTGTGTGTCTGCAAAATATTATTTGCCCATACTAATTTATAGCATATAACTCTCATAAACTTATGATCACTTAACCTTATAGGGGAGGAATAGGATATACACAACCCATTTAGGGCTGAACACTACAAACTCTTTTACCCTAGGCACACCTAAACTCTTTTGTCCAGTGGTTTTCTGTGTTAACTGCCACCTACTCCAAGAAGTTTCTTCAATGAGAGGTGAGAGATACACTACTCTATAGCTATAGACATAAGCCATTAAGAGTGACTTGGTTTGTTTATGGTTATGACTGTACTCACACTCATTTTGTAGACCAGGGTAGCTTCAAACTCAGAGATCACCTGCCTCTGCCTGGGATTAAATGCATGTGCCACCTTGCCTAAACAGGACTGAGTTTAAACGTAGTCCATCATATAAACAAACTCAAAGACAAAAACAAACAAAAAACAAACCACAAAAGCAAAACAAAGAAATAAACAAAAATCAGCTTTATTTTCCTTTTTCTCAGCAGTCAGACAAATTTAGTGATGGGGAATATCACTCACCTTCTGTCATTATCTTTATACACTTACTTTATTTTGTAGAGTTAAATATTTACTGATTCAGAATTTGAAAAACAAACAAAAAAAAACAATTGAAGGATTATGGGGAGATCCTTACTCAAGTCTCGGGATGACGTGACTACCCAATAACTCACAAGAGACCAAACTTGCTGCAATCACATGAGGTTTATTTGGGATAAGCCAGTACCGGGGTCGATCTCCTGACCATGCTGGCCCAAGGAGTTCGACCACGAACACAATAAGTGAGGAGTATTTAAAGGAAAAAACCACAAATGGGGGGGCAGGGAGAGGGTTACCAAGGAAACATAACATAAAAACAGTGAAAAATTTTAGAGGGACCCAACCCAAGGTATTCAATTAGGGAGGGGAACATATTCATTCTAAGAATGTAATCTTCATCTATGGGTAGACAGGGTGGGGAGCCTCATAAACCAGTAGACCTTCATTCCTAGTTCAGCCCTCATTGTGGATCAATCAGGAGGGGCAGGTTTCGGAAACCAGATCCCTGAGGCTCTGAGTTAGTCAAGTTCCTGGAACTAGCTACTCCACCTTTTTGGCTTGTTACAGAGGTTTTCCATGCCCCCTTTTAGGTAAAGGTTATACATTATACATACATTTCTATTAAATATCCTCATTTTAAATTCTAAGATTCTCCCGCCTTTCAGCTGCAGCATCCCATGGGGTCACTTGCTCAACTATGTTCATGGCAGTGAAAGACCCCGGAGCTCAGGAGACCCTCACTCAAATCTCGGGATGACACGACCACCCAATAACTCACAAGAGACTGATCTTGCTGCAAGCACACGAGGTTTATTTGGGATAGGCTGGTACCGGAGTCGATCTCATAACCTTGCAGGCCAGAGGAGTTCAACCCAGACTACAAGGAGTAAGAGCTATTTAAAGGGAAAAATTACAAACGGGGGGGGGGGGGGTGAGGGGGTTACCAAGGAAACATAACAAAAAACAGTGGAAAATTTCAGAGGGACCCAATCCAAGGTATTCAGTCAGTTAGGGAGGGGAACATATTCCTTCTAGGAATGTAATCTTCATCTATGGGTCAGCAGGGTGGAGAGCCTCATGAACCAGTTGACCTACATTCCTAGTTCCGCCCTCATTGTGGATCAGTCAGGCGGGGCAGATATTGGGAACCAGAGCCCTGAGGCTCTGAGTTAGCCAAGTTCCTGGAACTGGCTAGTCTACAGTCTTGACTCTTTACAGATGTTTTCCATACCCTTTTAGGTAAAGGTTATACATTATACATTCCTGCTGACACATTTCTATTAAATGCTCTTATTTTAAAATTCTAAAGTGCTCCAGTCCTTCAGTAGGTCTATTCACTGTCCAGAGACTGGAAAAAGCCTATATGTCCCTCAACTGAAGAATGGATAAACAAAATGTGGTATATTTATACAATAGAATACTATTCAGCTATTAAATACAAATACATCATGAATTTTGCAGGCAAATGGATAGAACTTGAGAATATCATCCCAAATGAGGTAAGCCAGTCCAAAAATGACATCCATAGCACGTTATGACTTTTAAGTAAAATTCAGGTACCATGTTACACTGCACAGATCCAAAAAGCTAAAGAAAGCAGGCCCAAGCAAGGAAGCCTGAATCTCACTTAGAATGGGGAATAAAATAGTCATAAGAGACAGAGAGAGAGAGGGAACTGGGAGGAAGCAAAGAAGAGGAGGGAAATGGAGAACTCAAGATCGGGTGTGGGGAAGGGCAGAAGAGATGGCTAAATTGCCATGAAAATGAATGGATATCGTCAACTGACAGGGGTGAGGATGTGGGAGGGCATCTCCAGAACTAGACAGAGACCTGGGATAAGAGAAGCATCCAAGAATGGGTGGGTCCAAGAAGCACCCACCACAAAACTTTCAACCCAAAATTTATCCTGTCTACAAGAAATGCAGTCAGAGAAGATGGAGCAGAGACTGAGGGAATAGCCAACAATAACCGACCCAACTTTAGACCCATCCCATGGGCAAGTACTGAAAGGCTGGAGAATCTTAGAACTTAAAATGAGGGCATTTAATAGAAATGTATGTATAATGTGTAGCCTTTACCTAAAAGGGGGCATGGAAAACCTCTGAATCAAGCCAAAAACGAGAAGTAGGTAGTTCCAGGAACTTGGCTAACTCAGAGCCTCAGGGTTCTGGTTCCCAATACCTGTCCCTCCTGACTGATCCACAATGAGGGCGGAACTAGGAATGAAGGTCTACTGGTTTATGAGACTCTCCACCTTGTTGACCGGTAGATGAAGATTACATTCCTAAAATGAATATGTTCCCCTCCCTAACTGAATACCTTGGGCTGGGTCCCTCTAAAATTTTCCACTGTTTTTATGTTCTGTTTCCTTGGTAACCCTCTCCCTGCCCCCAGCTTGTGTGGTTTTTCCCTTAAATACCCCTCACTTTTTGTGTTCGGGGTCGAACTCCTCTTGCCGACAAGGTCACGAGATCGACCCGGTACTGGTATCCCAAATAAACCTCATGTGATTGCAGCAAGTTCGGTCTCTCATGAGTCATTGGGTGGTCGCGTCATCCCGAGACTTGAGTAAGGATCTCCCCAGTTCTGGGGGTCTTTCAGTACCAATCCTCAACAATATTAATGATAGCTTGCAGATAGAAGCATGTTGTCCTCTGAGAGGCTACCGTCAGCAGCTGACTCAGACAAATACAGACTCACAGCCAAACAGTGGATGGAGTTTGGGGACTCTTATGGAAAAATAGGATGAAGGATGCAGGCCCTGAAGGGGATAGAAACTCCACAGGAAGACCAACAGAGTCAACTGACCCGGACCCTTTCAGTGTTGGAAGTACCAAACAAAGAATATAGATGTGCTGGACCTAGTACTTCCTGGTCATATGTAGCAGATGCTCATCTTGGCCTTCATGTGGGTCCCAAACAACTTTAATGGGGGCTATCCCAAAAGTTGTTGCCTGTGTATGAGACATGTTACACTAGCTAAATAGCCTTGACTGGCTTCAGAGTGGGAGAGGAAACACTTACCTTGCAGAGACTTGATATGCCATGGGGTTGGAGGGAAGGTGTATATCCGAGAGGCCCCCACTTGTTTTTTTTTTTTCACAGATTTAAATGAGTTTTTATTAGGTGGAGGCAGGGGACATGTCTGCATAGAGCAGTGGTCCTCAGAACAAGGGTTTAAATTAAAGTCCCTAACTGTATTGTATCAAGGGAAACCAGGGCTGGATGGGGAAAATGACGGCGACCAATCACATGAGCAGAAGGCCACCCCATGTGTGCATGCTGGACACACAGCTGCTTCTGCACTATGGAACCAATTATTAAAAGAGTGTGTGTGTGGGGAGGAACAAAATAGAACAAAAGTAGAGGGATGAGTGATAGAGGATAGGGGAAATATTGTGAGAGGGGGCATTGGAGGCAGACAGTGAGCAGGATGTAATGTGAATAAGTAAAAAAAAAATAAAATTGAATTAAAAGAAATAAAGGGGCTAGAGTTGGCTCCGTTGTGAAGACCACTAATTGCTCTTCCACAGGTCCTGACTCAGTTTCCCAGCAACCAAATAGTGACTCACAACCATCTGTAATAAGATCTGATCCCCTTATTCTGGTGTGTCTGAAGACTGCTACAATGTACTCACATAAATAAAATAAAATCTAACAAAAACAACTAAAACTGTCTACACTTTACAAAAGCTCCTCCTAACTCTTTCTAAACTGTTTCCACACCACAAGCTCCTGTCCTATATTCATTTATTTATTTATTTATTTATTTATTTATTTATTATTTATTTATTGTGACCCAGTGAGTTTACCTCAGATTTTTTTCGTAACTATGAATTTGATATTACCTATTAGTGTCTGGTAATCTCACCAGTGGGAACACAGCTCCCAATAGTGTCTCTAGAATCTTTAAGTAACCAATAGTTATGTAAAGAGGCACAGAGATCCATGTGCCTGTCTCTCATCCATATTTGAGTGTTGGACGGTGCTCTGCAGACTACTGAAAGACAAAGGGATCAAAGGTCCAACCCAGATATAAACCTTATGAATTATTCTATCAACACTACAAATAAGCTATTTCTACTAGTACAATAGTCACTTTACTATTTCCATTGCTGCTTTTCACGTTCTGACTTTGTTCTGTATGCTTAACGTTTTAATTTTTATGTTCCAAGGTGTCTTTCACTTCTGGGCCAGTTAGTCGATGGGTGTTCTAGAAATCCAGGTCAAAGTCAAATAATACATTTTCAACAAAATTGTAGATGAAAATGTTCCTAATATTTCAAAAGGAGATTCCTATCAATGTATAACAATGACAGAGAACACCCACAGAGCAGGAAATGAGACTGCAGTATGGCTTTGGAAGAATGGAGGGAGATGTGAGGATCTTCAGTTAGCCTTCCCTAGCAGGAGTTGCCTATGGGTTTCCTGACAATGCTGAGGTTGTGGGTTGGGAAAAGGAAATGTGTTGAGTGAAGTCAGTTTAGATGGGGAACATCTGTATGGTCCATTGGAGTTCAGTGTTGCAGGAAACATTAAAAAATGAAGCAGCCAACTCCACAGTGGAGCCAGACTACGCTCCCATACTCCTTCCACTGGTAACTCTCTCCAGCTAGACACCACCGAGTCTAGCTTGCTTGTGCTGGGAGTTTCTAGTTACCTCTCTGCTGTAAACCTCTGTAAACGAAGGGCCCACATTCTAGTAACCAAGTAAATCAAAAGTCTTGAAGCTTATAATTAACCAATCAGATTTAGGTATCAATAAAATCACAATTTACAATAATTCAACACAATAATTTCAGAGCCAATTGATAAAATCTTTATCCTAATGATTCTAGTTATGATATAATAACTACCTATGGCTGGTTCAAACCACATTGGTTCATGTCTGCCTCCATTTTGCCTTTTGCTTTTCTCTTTGCTACTGCTCTCTGCCTCTGGAACTCTTAGCTACACATCCCTTTTCCCAGGCCTCCTCTGCACTACTGTAATTGAACAGAGAAAATTCTGCCATAGTTCAGGGCAGGGGAGAAAGCAGCCCTTAGCAGGTGATCTGTTTAAGAGCTATTAGGCTGTTATGAACATAGTGGGCAAGTGTCCTTATTACATGTTGGAGCATCTTCTGGGTATATGCCCAAGAGTAGTATAGCTGGGTCCTCTAGTAGAACTATGTCCAATTTCCAGAGAAACCACCAAACTGATTTCCAAAGTGGTTGTACAAGCTTGCAGTCCCACCAGCAATGAAGGAAATGAAGGAGTATTCCTCTTTTTCCACAACCTCTCCAGCATCTGCTGTCACCTGAGTTTTTTATCCTAGCCATTCTGACTGATGTGAGGTGGAATCTCAGGGTTGCTTTGATTTGCATTTCCCTGATGACTAAGGATGTTGAACATTTCTTTAGGTGCTTCTCAGCAGTTAGGTATTCGTCAGTTGAGAATTCTTTGCTTACCACTGTACCTCATTTTTTAATAGGGGTATTTGGTTATTGGGAGTCTAACTTTTTGTATATATTGGATATTAGCCTTCTATCAGATATAGGATTGGTAAAGATCTTTTCCCAATCAGTTGGTTGCTGTTTTGTCCTATTGACAGTGTCCTTTGCCTTACAGAAAATTTGCAATTTTATGAGGTCCCATTTGTCAATTCTTGATCTTAGAGCAGAAGCTATTGGCGTTCTGTTCAGGAAATTTTCCCCTGTGTCTATGTGGTTGAAGCTTTTCCCCACTTTCTTTTCTTTTATTTTGAGTGTATCTGGTTTTATGTGGAGGACCTTGATCCACTTGGACTTGAGCTTTGTACAAGGAGATAAGAATGGATCAATTTGCCTTCTACATGCTAACCGCCAGTTGAGCCAACACCATTTGTCGAAAATGGTGTCTTTTTTCCACTGGACGGTTTTAGCTCCTTTGTCGAAGATCAAGTGACCTTAGGTGTGTGGGTTCTTTTCTGGGACTTTAATTCTATTCCATTGATCCACCTGCCTGTCACTGTACCAATACCATGCAGTTTTTATCACAATTGCTTTGAAGTACAGCTTAAGTTCTGGGATGGTGATTCCACCAGAGGTTCCTTTATTGTTGAGAATAGTTTTGGCCATCCTGGGTTTTTTGTTGTTCCAGATGAATTTGCAAATTGCTCATTTCAAGTCAATGAAGTATTGACTTGGAATTTTGATGGTGATTGCATTGAATCTGTAGATTGTTTTCAGCAAGATAGGCTTTTTTACTATATTAAGCCTGCCAATCCACAAGCATGGGAGTTCTTTCCATCTTCTGAGTTCTTCTCCAAGTTCCTTCTTCAGAGAGTTGAAGTTCTTGACAAACAGATCTTTTACTTGCTTAGTTAGAGTCACACCAAGGTATTTTATATTACTTATAGCTATTGTGAAGTTCTTTCTCAGCCTGTTTACCCTTTGTTTAGAGGAAGACCACTGATTTGCTTGGGTTCATTTTATATCCAGCTACTTTGCTGAAGTTCTTTATCAGTTTTAGGAGCTCTCTGGTGGAATTTTGGTCATCATATCATCTGCAAATAGTGATAATTTGACTTCTCACTTTTCAATTAGTATCTGTTTGATCTCCTTTTGTTGTCTAATTGGTCTGGCTAGGACTTCAAGTACAATATTGAATAAGTAGGGAGAGAGTAGGCAGCCTTGTCTAGTCCTTGATTTTACTGGGATTGATTCAAATTTCTCTCCATTTAGTTTGATGGTGGCTACTGGATTGCTGTATATTTCTTTTACTATGTTAATTATGGGCTTTCAATTCCTGATCTTTCCAAAACTTTTATCATGAAGGGATGTTGGAGCTTATCAAATGCTTTCTCAGCATCTAGTGAGATGATCATATGGTTTTTGTCTTTGAGTTTGTTTATATAGTGAATTATGTTGATGGATTTCCATATATTGAACCATCCCTGCATCCCTGGGATGACGCCTACTTGATCATGATGGATGATCATTTTGAAGTCTTCTTAGATTCAATTTGCAAGAATTTTATTGAGTATTTCTGCATCAATATTCATAAGGGAAATTGATCTGAAGTTTTCTTTATTTATTAGGTCTTTGTGTGGTTTAGATATAAGAGTAATTGTGGCTTCATAGAATGAATTGGATAGAGTACCTTTGGTTTCTATTATGTGGACTAGTTTGAGGAGTATTGGCATTAGGTCTTCTTTGAAGGTCTGATAAAACTCTGCACTAAACCCATCTGGTCCTGGGATTTTTTTTGGTTGGGAGACTATTAATGACTGTTTTATTTCATTAACAATTATGGGACATTTTGGATCATTTATCTGATCTTGATTTAACTTTGCTACCTGGTATCTGTCTAGAAAATTGTCCATTTTATTCAGGTTTTCTAGTTTTGTTGAGTATAGGCTTTTGTAGTAGGTTCTCATGTTATTTTGGATTTCCTCAGTGTCTGTTGTTATGTCTCCTTTTTCATTTCTGATTTTGTTCATTAGGATACTATCTCTGTACCCTTTAGTTAGTCTGACTAAGTGTTCATCCATTTTGTTGATTTTCTCAAAGAATCAGCTCCTGGTTTGATTGATTCTTTGTATAGTTCTTTTTGCTTCTATTTTGTTTTTTCAGCCCTTAGTTTGATTATTTCCTGCCTTTGACTCTTCTTGGGTGATTTTGCTTCTTTTTGTTCTAGAGCTTTCAGATGTGCTGTCAAATTGCTGGTGTATGCTCTCTCCAGTTTCTTTATGGAGGCACTTAAAGCTATGAGTTTCCCTCTCAGGGCTGCTTTCATTGTGTACCATAAGTTTTGGTATGTTGTAGCTTCATTCTCAATAAACTCTAGAAAGTCTATAATTTCTTTCATTATTACTTCCTTGACAAAGTTATCATTGACTAGAGTGTTGTTAAGCTTCCACCTCCATGCGAGCTTTCTATTGTTCATGTTGTTATTGAGGAGCAGCAGTAGTTAATGGTGATCTGATAGAATGCAAGGAATTATTTCAGTCCTCTTGTATCTCTTGAGGCCTGATTTTCACCAATTATATGGTCAATTTTGGAGAAGGTACCATGAGGTGCTGAGAAGAAGGTATATCCTTTTGTTTTTGGATAAAAAGTTCTATAGATATGTTAAATCCATCTCTTTCATAACTTCTGTTAGTCTCACTGTGTCTTTGTTTAATTTCTGTTTTCATGATTGGTCCATTGCTGAGAGTGGGGTGTTAAAATCTCCCACTATTATTGTGTGCAGTGCAGTGTGTGCTTTGAGCTTTAGTAAAGTTTCTTTTATGAATGTAGATGCCCTTGTATTTGCAGCATAGAGGTTCAGAATTGAGAGTTCATCTTGGTTGATCATACCTTTGATGAGTATGAAATGTTCCTCCTTATCTTTTTTGATCTAATATTGATTTTATTCAATATTATAATGGCTACTCCAGCTTTTTTCTTGGCTTGGAAAATTGTTTTCCAGCCTTTTATTCTGGGGTAGTGTCTGTCTTTGTCACTGAGGTGGGTTTCCTGTATGCAACAAAATGTTGGGTCCTGTTTATGTACCCAGTCTAATAGTCTATGTCTTTTTATTGGGGAATTGAGTCCATTGATATTAATAGATATTAAGGAAAAGTAATTGTTGCTTCCTGTTATTTTTGTTGTTAGAGTTAGAATTCTGTTCAGGTAGCTATCTTCTTTTAGTTTTATTGGAAGATTATTTTTTGCTTTTTCTAGGATGTAGCTTCCCTCCTTGAGTTGGAATTTTCTACTTATTATCCTTTGAAGAAGTGGAAAAACGTTGTGTAAGTTTGGTTTTGTCATGGAATACTTTGTTTTTTCCATCTATGGTAATTGAGAATTTTGCTGGGTACAGTAGCCTGGAATGGCATTTGTGTTCTCTTAGGGTCTGTATGACATCAACCCAGGATCTTCTGGCTTTCATAATCTCTGGCAAGAAGTTTGGTATAATTCTGATAGGTCTGCCTTTATATGTTACTTGACCTTTTTCCCCCTCACTGCTTTTAATATTCTTTCTTTGTTTTGTGCATTTGGTATTTTGACTATTATGTGATGGGAGGAACTTCTTTTCTGGTCCAAACTATTTGGAGTTCTGTAGGCTTTTTGTATGTTCATGGGCATCTCTTTCTTTAGGCTAGGGAAGTTTTCTTCTATAATTTTGTTGAAGATATTTACTGGCCCTTTAATTTGGAACTCTTCACTCTTCTACACCTATTATCCTTAGATTTGGTCTTCTCATTGTGTCCTGGATTTCTTCAATGTTTTGGGTTAAGAAGTTTTTGCATTTTGTGTTTTCTTTGATTGTTATGTCAATGTTTTCTATGGTATCTTCTGCACCTGAGATTCTCTCTTTTATCTCTTGTATTCTGTTGGTGATACTGGCATCAATGGTTCCTAAGTTCTTTCCTAGGATTTCTATCTCCTGGGTTGTTTCTCTTTGTGATTTCTTAACTGTTTCTACTTCCATTTTTTGGTCCTGGATGGTTTTGTTCAATTCCTTCACCTGTTTGTTTTTGCTTTCCTGTAATTCTTTAAGGGATTTTTGTGTTTCTTCTTAAGGGCTTCTACTTGTTTACTCTTGTTCTCCTGTAATTCTTTAAGGGATTTTTGTGTTTCCTTTTTAAGGGCTTGAACCTGTTTACCTGTGTTCTCCTATATTTCTTTAAGGGTGTTAATCATGCCCTTCTTAAATTCCTCTATCACCATCGTGAGATATGATTTTAGATCCAAATCTTGCTTTTCAGGTGTTTTAGGATATCCAGGACTTGCTGTGAAGGGAGTACTAAGGTTCTTATGACACCAGGTAGTCTTGGTTTCTGTTGGTAAGATTCTTGTGTTTGTCTCTTTCCATCTGTTGATCTCTGGTGTTAGATTTTCTTGCTGTCTCTGGTTGGAGGTTGTTCCTCCTGTGGGTCTGTAAGCCTATATCAGCACTTCTGGGAGATCAGCTCTCCTCTGGTAAGATCTGAGGGCAGAGGACTTTGGAACAGTCTTCCCTCCTGAGTCCTTGGTCAGAGCACACCCTAGAGACAGGCTCTCTGCTTTTGGGAAAGTTTCTGAGAGGGCTGTGGATCTGCTGTACCTCCTTGGTGTAGACTGAGGTAGAAAGGATCCTGTCCCAGCTGTCCTGCCACTTCTGAGACCTGTGCCTCCTGGCTGATGCTGCCTTAGCAAGTCTCTACAGAGGAAATGGAGATCTCACCTGAGTTCCTAGGTAAGAACACTCCCTCTAGGCAAGCTCTCTGCTTGTGGGGGAAGGGGCAGAGAGGGCTGTGGATCTGCTGTCCTTTCTGGGTGTAGATGGAAGTAGAAGGCACTAAATTATATTCTTAAGGACTTGACTGAAATAGTAAGTGTTTCTTTGATTTTGATATTAAGAATGCCATTATTAAGGATTGTTTTATTAGAGTACTCCCTAAGAATAAGCATTATCTCAAAGCAGAAATAAATGAAGTAGACCCTCAAGTGGTCTATGCTGATCTAATTTGAAATAATCCCTTTAGGCTGAGGTGATCCACGCAGATTGTTGGGTTTCCTAACACTTGTAAGTGGAAGAAAATTATCTGAGAATATTTTATGTACTACTCACTGTAATTGATGAAAATAATACCATAAATTCCTATCTTACAGATATTATTTGCTAGGAAATTTATAGCCAACAAATAGAAACAATTAAAACACCATAATCTACTTTCAATAAAATCCTGCCTATTCTACAGAGTATGATAAGTTCTGGGAGACAAATCTTAAATTTTTATGACTCCAAAATACTATATCACATACATAAGCATGTGTGTTCAGTGTCCTTCTTCCTATAGGATTAGGCAACATCATTTGGGGTGATAATATTTTTCTTTTATATTGTTCATAGTTTTTCTAATATATGTATTTGTAGAAGGAGCAAGTTATTTTTCAGAAGAATGTGTAACTATGAATGTATCAACACCAGCTGCATAGGTCCCAACATGATTTTCTTGTTATTTTCTAATATTTTTCAGAGACTGTGATGTTTGTCATGATTGATGTATTATTTGTCATTTATAAACAAAATCCAGAAAGTATATCACATTTTCACAAATTTCACTAATAAAGGAAATTTACAATGACCCAAAGAAAATGATAGATAAGTAAACTTATTCTTAATATGTTTAAATTTCTTATGGTGACTTCTATTTAGGATAAATATATATTTTCAAAGTGATGTTTACACTTTGTTGTTTGTTCCTTTGATTGAGTCTACCACAAGAGTGTTTAACGTATAAGTTAGTGCTTGTTTCATGTTCTTAGTTTTACTCAAGACCAAAATTGGTCTGATTTAAATTCTAGCTTACTTTTGGTCACAATGGCTGGAATTGAGACATTGAAGTATTTACTTATTATGATATACATATACATTCACATATTTAATGCATGAACATATATAATGTGGAAGTATGAACACTTGAAAAAGTAATTTTTTATTTGGAAAAGAACTTTTGAATTGTTAATTTTTAAAGAGCAATTACAGAATTTGGCTCTGGATTATAACTAGGAAGTTAATTATTTCCAGTTTGCAAGTTTTGACCTTGTAGACTCTTTGTGCAGCGTGTTAAAATTCATATCTGCATATCAGAGTTTGAAACCAATGGGTAGGGCACATTTCTTGTCATTGAATTTATATATTGATGTAATAAATATTTTAATTTGACAATACTATAATAATTAGAAAATGATTGTGTAAATATATTATCCTCATCATGAAAATAAAATTTTAACATTTCACATTTTGTATTTTTGAAGAACAAATGATGTGTCTGTTATTGTATTCAAGTTATTGATTTTTATATAACTTAATAAGAGAGATTTAACATTTTGAAACATATTTCTAGTACCCTGTTCACTCAATGAAATAGGTAATTATTATGATAAAAGGAAATTATGTTACATACAAATGCATGCTTAAATGACAATACTAGCCCAAGCAGTCTGTAATTTGACTAAAGAATAGCAATAATTGAAAGCTGTAAAGAAAACTACCAAAAGAGAATTGAAGGATATGAAAAACTGAAATACATTTTAATTAAAACCAAGGGATTAGAGATAATATTGGGACTTATTTTAAACTGACTGAATGGCAGCATTAATTATATACCCATAAAGTAGTTTAGAAAATTAAGCTTAAAAGTGTGAGATTATGCAATTGACAGATCTTTGTAAGAGTCACATAAGAACACTAAATCCATAAAGGAACATAAAGAATCAGGTAAGACGTTGTATACCAAACATATTTCTGCCATCATAAATATAATCAAATCCAGTAGGAAGAAGCATCTTGTGAATGGAAAATTGCTTAAAGACTGTATTCCAGGAGGATATAAGAAGAAAATAAAATAAACAGAAAGGAAGTCATCAAGTCTTTAATAGCTGGGAAAACTAATAACCCAAAGGTACCCTTGCGACTCATTAGTGTAAATGAGAGGAAATGAAAACGTTTGAGTAGATAGCACAGTCAACATTTTGAATCCATGCAAATTAAAGCTACAAAGATTATTACAACATGAACTTACAGAAAATCCTGACAGCACATTTTAGATCATAGTATTCTCAATTTTCTTACACCTTTTAGGCCTTGTTTCCCCGCAGTCACTTAAGAATGACAACCAAAACAAGGATGACAAAGAATTGTGAGATCAACCTTTGAAGAACTAATAACTCTCTAAACATGTACTTTGGTGCATGTTACTGTCTAACATGGTGGGTTTGTCAATACTTGTGAAATTTTATGGGATCACTCAGCAGCCTCCATTGCAGAATCTACACTTATTACCACCATGCCATAGTATATATTCATGCTTCCCTTGATTGGACTATGACAAATAAATCACATCTTTGTTTAAAATAAACATTTAGTTTCTTTCTTTGTCATATTTAGTTAGTTACATAATAATTTCAAAAATTTCCCCAGAATAATGATTATGAACTTCTCATCTCTACTATTATCTTTTTTCCTTCTACACAGTTCCAAATATTTATTCCCCTTTTTTATTAATAAAACCTATAATATTTCCATACAGAAAGTTGAATAAACATCTGTGATTGAAATATACATGCATACATGTGTGTGTGTGTGTGTGTGTGTGTGTATTGAACTGGGAGGCACAGGATAATTTATTTGTTTCAAAATCAAATTTTAGTATATCTGAAATGATCAATTTTATGTTCTATGAACAAATAAAGCTGAAGGAATTATTATGTGAAAAGCAATATCACTATGAATGTACTGACAGAGTTTATTTAGGTAAGATACATCCTCATGAGATACATGTACTTAGAAAAATGTAGAAAAACACAAATTACCTGAGACACAAATATACTCCAGAACACTTAAAATTAATGTCAAGCCTGAATAAATTCACTGTAAAAATTAGGCATATATGTTCTGTCCATGCTTGATTCCACCTGAGTTATAACCCTTCATTCTTATTCATCTCTTAGTAATAGTCTCTTAAATGACATTAGCTTATTGCCCTGTGCTACCTCATGGGTCTGTTAGAACACATCATGTATCATCCACTAAATCTATTACTAATCACATTCAACAGAAGATTATTGTTGTTATTGTTATTTTATTATACTGCACAACTGTACATAAAAAATAATCTCAGAAATAAATGAAAATATAACTTGGAGATATGTAAATGGGCTTATGTACACTGAAACAAGTAGCCTCACTGTGAACATAGCTCACATGTCTTTATGCATGGGTCAAATGGCATATATTTTATAAGCAGTTCAGAAGGCTCTTGGCTTCACAGACAACCCTCTCTGGTAACAAAGTAAGAGTACAGAAAACTTGGAGGTAGAAAATGGTAGCACAGATGTGACTTTTTTTCCTCATAGGATATAAGTGGCCTTAATGAGACTCGAAACTGTCATCTTCATAGCTGAATATATTTAAAATTCTCCTATATATTCCATCATAATTAGCTCTAAGTCAAATGGTTTCTCTTGATCATCTGGTAGTTTTCTTGATGATACCTATTACACAAATCCATATTTTTAAAGATAGATTTCTTATTCTGAATTCTTATATACTTTGTTCAATTTACTGAAATATTGTGCATGAAACGCAATCATCATGGTATTAAGCAGTTTGCTGCAAATCTCATTTCCAGTAAGTCGTGAGAAAAACATCAGCTGTTCCCATTTGAGTTTCAGTGAACTTTAAATCTCATATTTTATTTCTCATCAGAATGCTCCACATCCCTTTCACCCATTGATTATTTTAGTTTAAATTTCACAACTTGTCTTTTACACATTCGTTTTCCAGAACAGAATTTAAACTAGCTACTTTGAAGGTATTTTGGTCAATAATTTGACTTAAGTAAATGTAATTAATGTTCTAGAAATACAAATATTCCCATACCTGTCTAGTTCTCTCATCTGAAATATAGATTTCAAATGATGATATTAAATTTCTTAATATTTGATAATTTCATAATCCTAGATAAATATGAATTATACTTTATTTCCTGAATAAAACTCACAGCATATAATCATGTGCAGATTTAATTTTTTTTTTAATTTGGTTTCTTTGTGTCTAGAGTCATGACGGCACCATAACAAACAGTAATTTTGTGTGTGTATGTATATATATACATATATATATATATATATATAATTATATATATATAAAGTTATATATATTATATATATATAATTATATATATATAAAATAAAGTTATATATATATTATATATATATAATTATATATATATAAAATTATATATATATATATAATATAATATAATATAATGTGATTACTGTTGCTTCCAGGAGCCAATTGCATCAAGGGTTATCTATATAAGACATACAAGGGGGCTGGAGAGCTTGCTAAGTGGTTAAGACCACTGACTGCTCTTCCAGACATCCTGGGCTCAATTCCTAGCAACCGCATGGTGGCTCACAACAATATGCAATGAGATCCAATACCATCTCTGATTTGCTTGAAGATAGCTACAGTGTACTTATACACATAAAGTAAACAAATAATTTTTATAAAAAGGACATGTAGAAGATCAAGCTAGTTAAATATCCCTGCTTGGAGAGATAAGGAGACCCAGAGGCCCTATTCCTAGTCCAGCAAATATTGTCAGTTGTACCAGGAAGAGTCTGGTTCTTCAGTAGTATGGCAGTTCCTTCATGCTTGAGTGAAGGTCTTCACACCATAAGATGCTGTATATAGACAGCATTAATCGGACTCAGGGTTTCAAATCAACAAAAAGTATGAAAGAAGGACCTGAAGTAAGGTTAGAGATGTCATGATGGGGGCATCCTGTGAACAGCCAGAGATGGATAGGAACAAATAGCTCTGATCAAAATACATTATATGCATGTGTAAAAATTTCTAAGTGTATATTTTTGAGGTGATTAAATTATGAATAAATGTCATGTAGGAAGTATTTTAACTTTTATTGAGAAGTGTCTACAGTTAAGAGATTGCCTGTCAATCTCAGAAGACACTTTTTGAACTTTGAACTTGTAAATAGTGTTGAACTATTAGAGACTACAGGGTGGAAACTTTGGAAGTTGAACTGGATACTTTTTGGTTTTTTTGCTTTATGGTAAGTCTACAATCCTATGGGCTCCAGGGTCTTGAATGTGGTGGTTTGACCCACAAAGTCTCATAGATTTGAATGGTGACCAGAGAGTAGATTTGGAGATGTATCATTGTTGGAGCAAGTGTGTATTTTCAGGTTGGGCTTTGAGGTTTAAGAAGCCCTATGAGGTTTAAGATGTTCCTATGGAACTAGATGTAGAAATAGTGGCTGTGTCTCTTTTTCTGCTGCCTACTGATCCAGATGTAGGACTCTAAGCTACCATGTCTGCTTGAGTACACCATGTTCCCTGACATACGGATAGTGAATTAAATCTCTGTAAGTATAAGAAAGCCCAATTAAATAATTTTCTTTTGCAAGAGCTGCCATGGTCAGCAGTGCCTTTTTATAACAATAGAATAATGACTAAGACAAATGCTGAATATTTCTATCACATGGCAGAATTCATCACCAATCATGGGAGTAGTGAGAGCTCTAAATTAATAATACTTGAAATTCAAGTGAAACAAAAATGTTTTTCTAAGTAAAACATTTTCAGGTTTGCTGTAAAGTAAACACATATACAGAAAGCTCACAAAATAATTGTATATGTTTATATCTTATAATATCATGAACTCTTAGAACCTCACTGAAATAATGATAAGTAAATATCAACCCTTAAATTTTCTAGTTGCTGATACAAAGTTAAATTCTTTTGTTAATAAATGTAATTCTAAGTTAAGGTTCTCCATTTCTTAGAATTATTTCATTAAATATCTAAACTTAATATTGGAATTTAGACTTCTGATCCAGACATGGTTGCTTGTGTCTTTAATCCCATCATTCCAGAGGCAGAAACCTGGACAACTTTGTGAGTTCTAGACTATCTAGGGCTGCATACAATGCATATTAATTATTTATGTTTGGTTTTGAGCTCACTAAAAATTGAGTTATGCTCCAGTGCCATTTCCATTTGATAGTTTTATTTTTATTTTATTTTATTTTATTTTATTTTATTTTATTTTATTTTATTTTATTTTTTGAGACAGGGTTTCTCTGTGTAGCCTTGGCTGTTCTGGAACTCACTCTGTAGACCAGGCTGGCCTTGAACTCAGAAATCTGCCTGCCTCTGCCTCCCAAGTGCTGGGATTAAAGGCGTGTGCCACCACCTCCCGGCTGATATTTTTATTTTTAAGTGATTTTAATATTTTGAAAGCTAAGTACAATAATTTCATTTTTTTCCTTTACTCATTTGTCCACCGATGTATATCCCCTTGCTCTCTTGCACAATTATGGCTTCATTTTTTTTCAAATTGTTGTCTCTCTCTCTCTCTCTCTCTCTCTCTCTTGAAACTGTCTCACAGTTTCACAAACTGGGTTTTCTTTTTTTTAGTCGAAGGGAGAAAAGGACCTAAAACACAGAGTTTGAGAACAAAAGGTCGCGAAGTCAAGTTGAGTTCCAATCAAAGCTTCTAACTTTACTTTTGGCGTTTAGCATTTATAAGTTCTCGAAAAAGTGAAACTGGATCTCTAGGTTACAATGACATTTGCATAACATAAACAATGTGGGAGGAGTCAGGAAAGAGTCAGAAAAGAGTCAAGGGGAAGTCAAGGGGAAGCCAGGCTGTTGGGCTGTGCCCACTCAGGGTGTCTCGACATCGGGAGAGGTTGGAGGCTTGGCCAGCGGTGGGGGCAGAGGTCAACAGTGGGATGTCCTTAGGCAGTCAGTTTGTTTATATTCAACAATGTCCTCAGCCAGCCCGAGGAAGGTTAACCACCAGGCTTACCTTCCTCCGGAATCCTCAAAGGGCCTCACTGTAGTGGGCCTTTGTTTTAGGCACAGCAGGCTTGAGCTGACAGTCTCAGATTGTAAGCTCTGGTATCTTGGAGTTGAGGCAGGAGGGAGGGACCCAACACTCTCTCTCTCCTAAAAATACTTTGTTGAATGATTTATATTATTTCAAAGTTGACAGTTAGGTATTAAAAACCACTGGGGAACAGTTTCTTGGATTGGGGCTCGATTAGACCTCTTTTTTCCATATGGATTTCCTACTGGAGTTGTGCTTTTTCAGATCTTGTTTAAGCAGCCTTGTGTGTAGCTTCTCTGACAATTCTAGGAGCCACAATCTCCCAGCAGATTTGCTGGCCTCTTGGCTCATACAATCATTCTTTACTCTTATACTCAATGCTCTCTGAATCTAAGATGTAGGAATTATGTTATTGATGCATTATTTAGAGCTACTCATCACAAAATTACTTGTTTCCTACTATTTAATTGGTTGGTTTTCTGTTATAGTTTATATCTGATTACTGACCTTGTCTTTGATGTGTGGTGAGAGCGCCACTTATATATGGACATAAGAAAAAGATTACAGATAGAGATTATGACGGTTTAGTAAATTGGTGGTTACAGAATTTTCTCCAAGATACATGGCAACACTAGCCCCAGGTATTTGGCTAGATTTCCAGTACCAGGCATGATTTCCCTCTTGATTAGTGAACCTTAAGCCTAATGAAAAAATTGCTGGTTATAATCCTGAAATCTTCCTCCTCTGGGGCTAGCTTTCATGGCAACAAAGGGACCATGCAAGCTTCCACATTAGGGAAGCTAAGAATAGCCCTACCCAGCTACGATATTCATGAACTAAAGCAATGCATAGCATGGCAATTATTTTATTTAGATTGTATATATAGTTCATTTTTAATAGGTATATTGTGTCCTACTCTGTGAATGGAGATAATTCATGTTACCAAATTTACATGTTTTTTCCTATATAACACATGTATGTTAAATATTTTATAAGTAATATATGTATATATCAATTTCAGTTTGATATGTAGCAAAGAGTGGCTGTAAATATCAGAAGTCACAAGGCACAGTGTGGCTTAACACCATTTTCTCTCACTAGTCCTGGAAGCAAATTAAATAAGTCCAAGTTTGTCTGTGATGTTGTCAACTTACAACCTTGGTCACACCTGAAAGGGAATCCTTGTGCTTGCTCATCTTCTAAGTAGAAATAAAGCATCAATTTTCAACCTAATTTGTCATCTATATCTCATTTAAACATACTTTAATTAGTTCTTCTAATGTCTTACCCAATTTTCCCACCTTCCTACTTATTTTGTTTACTTGCTAACTCATTCCGTGAATCTGAATGAAGCAATATAGAATTATTAAAATTTGAATGAATGTGCGGAAGCAAACTATATAATAATGTGCCAAAGAAAAGTTACTTGAAATGGAAAAAAGGCTTTCGACGATTGAAATACAGCAAAATAACATGAATATTTTTGTTCATGCTATAGTTACTTTTCTAACAATAACAGTTTGGTTAAACACTGTTTCTAATCAAGTAGATAATAATTATTCTCTCTTTTTTTTTTTTTTGAGATAAGATCCCACTTTGCAGCCTGTGCTGGCCTGAACTCACTAAAGAAGTGCTGGCTTGCTTTAAGCTCACAGAGATCACTTGTTCCATTCACTACTAACCGCTCTCAATATTTGCATGTTTGTTTAGAAAGCAACATTTCCTGTCTACCACTTTGGCAAAGTGAATTTTTGTAGAATAAGTCCTCTACCTTAAGGCATGTAGAGAAAACATAAAGCCAAAATGAAGTTGTATCTAGTACATGAGTAGAAATAGAAATATTTTTTTCTTTTTAGCTTATTGTCTTCCATGTGTATTTTTGAATAATTACATTTGTGTGTTATTGTGATAAGTTCATGTGTATGTGAAAATTCTTCTTCTTTGTGGTGTGTATTCACATATATGCATAATTGTGTAGAAGGAAAACATGACATCAGATAGATATCACTTGTCAACATACATTTTGAGGTAATATCACTTGAACCCAGAGTTCCTGATTTATCTAGTTCAACTAAAAAGTGTGCAGCAAGGAATCCTTCTTGCCACCTCTAGTATCTTATTAACAGATCCCCAATCATAGTAGTATTTATGTAGTTACCAAGGATCTAAACTCTAATACTCTTTCTGTACACTAAAGAGTTGACTTACAGAGACATCTTCACAAAACAGAAAACAAATAATTAATATAATGATTTGATTTTTCTATTCCTCTTCAATTTTATATTAGTTTTCAAAATTTATTGAACATGGTTTCTATTCTTAAGAGTAGGGTTTCCCCAGTGAGATTTCCTAGAAAATTATATTTTCATTTGCAAGTAGTTAACAATAAGAAATAGCTTCTGGATTAGGGGTAGGGGTATGTATCTGCTTCTTTCAGCCCTTGGAACCCATCTGGTAAAATCCTGAGCCAATAAACTTCCTTTTTCAGACATTAAAGTGACTAGTGCAGAGGGAGTGGGGATCCGGACAGAGGGAGAAAGGGGACAGAGGGAGAAGAAAGTCAGAGGAGGGGAGCACCTGGGGGTTTTGAAAAAGTATCAGGGGTTATTCACAGTACTTTTTTTTAATGTGGAGTTGCTATGTGGGTCTAAGTGAGTGGGCATCTGGGATATGATTCAGCTGGGTATGCTCCATATTGTAGAACCAGTTCATTTCTAAGACTCTTTGTCTTCTTTCTCTTTCACAATGTTCATTGAGTCTGGAGGGCAGAAATTCAAAAGAGACATCAGGAAATCTCTTATTCTGTACATATTGTCTGACTTTGGGTCTCTGTATTTGTTCCCAAAGAAAGGTATTGATCTATGAATTTAGCATGATGTCATTAGGACTAAATTTATTGCTATTTTCCTTAGTAGAAGAATAGAATTTTGTTTTAGCATCGGTTCCTGGGATATCTAATCTGAGATTCTTGGTCACCCAAGTGGTGATGGATACAGGCTTTGTTCCATGCAGTGTGCCTTAAGTAAATTCAGATTCTGTTTGATTACTCTTAAGGTCTTTCCTTTTTTGCCTAACTTATTTTGGGAGCAGGATACAATTTTAGAGTAAACAGCTTGTAGCTATTTTGGTATTTATGTTTCTTCTTTGGTAGAGTACCAAATACCTTCCTTCACCAAGAACAGCATCATGTAAAGGTGAAGCCTCCAGGTAGATATCAGCTCAACTTCTCCATCTTCAATAAGATGTGTAGATGCCACCTTCAGCAATAAGGACTTGACATCAATTTCACAACTCCAAGTAAACAGAAAACTAGTTGAGTAAAAAGAAGAGGTTAGCAGAAGTGAGAGGGGATTCTTAATTCTTAAGAGGGAATGAGGGTGATCATAATAATATGTGTATATATGTTAAAAATTTAAAAATAAAAGGGAAGAAATTTAACAAAATTGGAAAGATTAGTTATCTAAATGTGTCATAAATGTAGTTTTGTATATTTTTTTAAGACAGAGGCAGAAAGAGAAGAAAAACACTAAGAATTGCAAGTGTCTGAGAATTACCAAAGAAGGATACCCCAGACTCAGGTAGTATGCAAAAGCAAAGAGTGTTTGTTCGGTAGAATTTCCTGTGTACAGGGATCTCCCCATTTGGGAATGGAGATACCTATTGGACTTGCAGGCCCAGCTTTTATTGTGCATTGCCGAATTTCAGGGAGGGAAATGTGCCCTGTAGCTTGATTGGATAGGTATTATCTCTAGAAGTCTGACTGATTCGTTGATTAGTTAGGGCTTTGAGGAATTTCCAAGGTGATTTCTTACTCATTCTAGCTACCTACTTTTGCTTCAGCCCAGAAAACAAGGCATTCTTGGATTGCCTGCCCATGGCTGTGCTTGGATTGCCTGCCCATGGCTGTGCTTGGATTGCCTGCCCATGGCTGTGCTTGGATTGCCTGCCCATGGCTGTGCTTGGTTGGATTGCCTGCCCATGGCTGTGCTTGGATTGCCTACCCATGGCTGTGTTTGTTTGCCCAGAGATTCCTATACCTGGGCTCTCATTTCTGGAAAAAAACAATTTATCCCTCTCTTCTGAATTACTAAGTTGCGGCCTGTGATGTGCTCAGTGTAACCTGTGCTTAGTCCCTTCAGGACAAAGGCAGAGAATGGAATATTTGACAACAAATCTAGAAATGGTAGGGGGTCCAGATTCAGAAAATATAAGATAATCCTGTTCTGAATATTTAAAAATAGATTTTTTGAAATCTTGTCTGTAGTATAATTAGACAAATTTCGATCTTTTGTACACTAGAAATGTAATAAAAAATAATATGTTGTTTTACTTCAGAATATTTGTGGTATTTTTGTATAAAAATAAACTAATCAATGCTGTGCTTTGATTTAAGTAACATTAACTTTTGACTTAGATTCTGAAAGACATTTAAGGCATTAGAATTCAAATCAATGCCGCCATCCAACTCCTGGCAGAGTAGGAAAATATATAAATAGAACAGTAAAGAATGTGGTTTAAAATTTTTCAGAGAAATGGAATCAATACGTCTCTACTTTCATTCCGTTGCTGTGATAAAACACTGATCAAAAGCAATTGGGCAGAAGGAAAAATACTTAGACTGCAGTTAGGAATCATGCTAGTCTAGTAAGTGGTGGTGGTTAGGTTTCAAAGATCCATGATCTCACTGACTCTCAATAATTGGCTAGGCTTCCCTAATGTTGAGAGGGAGTAGTTGGAGGGAGGGAATATGGAAAGGCTTAGAGGAAGAAAGAGGGAAGAATGAAATGATTGAATTATATTTCAATTAAAAATAGCAAAAAACAACCTGGAAGGAAAGAGTTGTTTAACTTATATTTATAGACTACAATATATCATTGAGAAAAATCAGAGCAGAAACTCAAGGTAGGAATTTAAAGCAGAAACAATGTAGGAATACCACCTTTTGTCTTCTCTGGCTCACTCACTTAATCAAATCTAGCCAGCATTTTATATAAAGCCTAGGGCCATCTTCTTGAAACCTCTTGCAGTGGGATGTGTAGTCCTACAATCAGGACCATCCCTCACAGACATGCTAACAGACCCAACTAATCTAAGCAATTCCTCAACCAAAGCTTTACCTCTCAGGTGACTCTTGGCTGCGTCAAATTGACAATTAAGGTAAATCAGGACTAATTCTACACATTTTCTCAAATATAATATAAAATGCATAGTTAATTATATAATCAATATTTTAGGTATAGGTGAATATAATTTACTTAAAGCACTTATGAAAAGAGGCCGAGCTGAACTCTAACATCAGCCATTATAAATATCAAGGGGAAATGGCAAGTTGTAGTTTACATCTAAAGTAATGTTTCTAACCTGTAGGTTACAACCCTTTGTTGGACTGAATGATCCTCTCATGGGGTTCATCTAAGATGATCACAACACAGATGAATACCTTATCATGAATAACAGTAGCAAAATTACAGCTGAGAAGTTTCAATGAAAATATTTTCAGTTGGGGGCTATCACAACATGGTGAACTGTATTAAAGGGCCACAGTATTAGGAAGGTTGAGAGCCACTGCCTCTCTCTGCTGTGTGATTCTTGTATAGTTGGAGAAATCAGTGGGGTTTTTTATTTTGTTTTTGTTTTTGTCTTTTTTTTTTAACTCATGCTATTTGGTTGTTGTTTATCCTCATTGTGTAGGTCAATGTTTTCATCCCAAAGTCTGTTACTTGTATGTAAATCTCAGGTACCTTACTATAAATGCACAAGAGTGTCTGATCTAATATATAAAGGACAGTTGCCTAGCTAACTGGAATAAAGTAAATCATTAATACATGTACTTATAAATGCAGATACTAACATTTCATCTTAAATGGTAGAAACTTGGCATATCCTAGACAAAAATACGTTTTGCACTTTTAGTAAGTTGTGATTATGTTACTTTTTAATAAAGAGAATTGTAATATATTAATCTTGTACTTACTTATAGAATTTCAATTGTTCATTCAAATAATACAAAACCAGTCAGATCCTAGAATTGAGCCTTAATTTCATCTGCATATGTTACAAAGTCTGTTACCTATATATTCAGGTAAAACTACTTGAAAGTTATTATTACATGCTTGCCAAATGCTAATAATGACCTCTTCAGTTACAATCCTTCATTTAGTAAATAATTAACTACAGCTAATTTATTAAAGGTAGAAAAGTTTTGGAAAATCAGTTGGATAATCTTATGCAGTCAGTACTAAAAGAACCAATAAAAAAAGGTTAAAAATGTAATATAAGGTTCATTATATATATATATATATATATATATATATATATATATATATATATAAAATCCTGCAAGACTCAAAAATCACAAATATACATCACATATGGTTAAATGTTGAAAGAAGTGACAATAAAGGAAAGCAATGACATCTTCATTTAAAAAATGTGCATTTATACAAATCTCTATAGCTAGCTTCTTACACTCCTTGCAGAGGAGACATGCCACTGCAGATGCCTCTGCATTTCCCTTGTAATGATACCCCTCCTGTTCTTTAGTGTGCAGCATTTACCAATGGTTGCTAATTTTGAAAGTATTGTTTAAATATCTTAAAAAATTAATGACACAAGCACCTAGCAAAATACCTTATGCTTCCTTACTGTAGAAGAGATTAAAAGAAAGGGTTGGTGGAAAGGTGATAAACGGCAAAAAATGAAATGTGGTTTTGACTTCCAAAGAGATTCTATGTATTTGCTAGAAAAACTCACAGGTATCAGAACATCTATTATCCTCATAATCTGATAGTAAAAGACACATAAGTTAGTTAAATTTCACAAGATACCATGCCATTTCTTCCACTTGACTTCTTTGGATAAAATAATTTAGACAGCAATTCTCCTGTCATTGATTAATGGAGGCAGGATAGAAAACTTCTAACTGGGAAAATTCTGACATGCCTTCTTGGACATGGATATGTAGGGTTGATTCAACTTTACAGACATGTTGATGTCCCATGTCACCCATAACCAGCCTTAGAGATCTCCCAGGCTACAACATAACTATACGTTCTATCAGAAACCACTCTAATATCAGAAACTCTAGAATATGTCTCAGGAAATTTCAATAAATATCACTGCTAGCATAAGTATTTAAGTCCATTGATTTAACTTATCAATAATTAAGAACTAGGAAGTTGTATTCTTCGTGAAAGAAGAAACTTTCTCAGGGACTTGTAAAGTTTACGTAACCCAAACATGAAACCTAGCCCTTTCTCAACTACTGACCACCCAAAGTTCTTTGGACTACTACTTAGAAATCTAGTTCAGGCTAAAGTTACAAAAAAAATGCAGTCTATAATAATAGTATTGAAGCATAGGCTTAGTATGAAATTAAACTGTTTCATACAGCAAAAATGTTGCAGCATGACCTTGTTTGCTTCATTAATTCTCATGAAATATCTTGAGACTCATTAGCATTATCTTACCTTTCCAGACCATCTGGTATTTGACAGAATTAGTTACAGAAAGTACAAATAAGTAAGGCTAGGTCACTCTGACATGATGGGTTATTCGATTTTCATGAAAAAGTTATCTTGAAATCAAAGAGAAAATTATTAGCTGATACAGTACAAGCAACAGATTAATGGGGAAATTACTTTGACAATGGAAAATTTTCAAAACTGTGTTCAACATTCATGTTATAATTGTTCCCATAAATATTTGGCTCAATAAAAAGGAGAATGAGGGAAATAAAGGAGATAAACTTTTCAGCAATTAACCTTGTAAGAAAAGAAAACAAAGGTATGATATCTATTTTTCCTTAAATAAAATGTAAATATTCTTATAGAGGGATTTTAAAGATGACTTTATCAAGGGATCACATCTAAGATATGATCCAGGTGGAATGCACATATGCCCTGGATTACAATATGATCTCGCTGAAATGCAGACATACATTTAATACATACTGTTAATGTTTAACAGTGAAGGTAATGTTAGCTACCTTCATGAACATGAATCAGCCATGTTTGAAAGATACTTCTAATTGAGCATCAAACAAAATGATGAATCAGAGAAAGATTTGACAGAATGAATAAGAGACAGGATTTGCCCAACTCACATAAGTGGTAGGTGGTATGAATGTATGACCATTTTAAAGGTAATATCCTATATTATTATTATCATTATTATTATTATTATATTATTATTATTATTCTTTAATCTTTTTTTTAAACTACAGTTATTATCCTCTTCCCTGTCAATCCCCTGTCAGTTCCTTATTCAATTCCTCCTCTCCTGTCTTCAAGAGGATATCCACATCCCACCCCTGCCACCCTACTAGACTTCCCCCCTCCCTGAGGCCTCAAGTCTCTCAAGGGATTAGGTGATTCTTCTCTCACTGAGACCAGACTATGCAGTCTTCTGCTATAATGTATCAGGGGTCTCATAACAGCTAGTTTATGCTGCCTGGCTTGTGGCTCAGGGTCTCAGAGATCTCAGGGGTCCAAGACAGTTGAGATTGCTGGTCTTCCTATGAGGTTGTCCTCCTCACCTTCTTCCAGCCTTTCCCTAATTCAATCTTAGGGGTCCCAAGCTTCTGTTTACTGGTTGAGTGTAAGTATCTGCATCTCACTCTTTCAGCTGCTTGTTGGGCCTCTCTGAGGGCAGCCACGCTATACTCCTGACTGCAAGCACACCATAGCATCAGTAACAGTGTCAGGCCTTGAATCCTCCCCTTGAGCTGGATCCCCATTTGGTCCAGTCATGGATCTCCTTTCCATCAGTCTCTTCTCCATTTTTAGACAGTTCTTTTAGACAGGAACAATTCTGGGTCAGAGTTTTTGACTGTGGGATGGCCACCCCATCCCTCCACTTGATGTCTGTCTTTCTATTGTAGGTGAACCCTACAATAATAGTTGCATTTGAGTAATTCATAATTTATTTACATGGAGTTCTACAACTTTAATCAAAATCAAATTTAGTCTAATCAAATTTAATCAAAATCAAAGTTATTATGAAGCCAGGCAGAACAGTTCAGTCAGAAGCCAAGAGAGAAGCTGGATTGAATCAATATCTTGGAAGATTATATTGTACAAAGGCTAGAAACTTCCAGGCCCAGGTCTAGGGATAGTTAGAACAGAAAAAGAAAGGCTCTGGCTCAACACAAACTGTATATTTGCTTGAGTATGGCTCTTATTGCATCATTCCATCCAAGGAAATAAAAGTGATAACTTCATATTATTTTCTTACTTTGCATATAAAATCAAACATCTTTTAGATATATTTTTAATTATAATAGATTCTTCTCTCATATTTTGACCAGTTTCCCCTCTTTGAAATTCTCTCATCTCTCTACCTCTGCTACCCTTGATATATACTCCTCCTCTATTTTCCTTCAGAAAACAACAGGCATTTAAGAAACAACAGCCAAATACAACAAAATAAGATGTAGGCAGCCACTTGGATACGATCCTCAGCGGCCGCTTAGATGATCGATCGTATCCAAGATGGCGCTAGTTCCTGATACACTGTAACAACAGACTATTCTACTGCACATGCGCCCCTTCCGAGTGGGTATATACTGCGCATGCGTCCCTCCTGAGCAGGTGTATGCTAATGAGGGTTTGACAGGGAACCAATCCAGGAGGACTTGGTGGCTCAGGCTCGGGTATATAAGGGGCTGTCTCCAGACAGTCGGGGCCACTCCACGGAAGCAAGCAGACCTGCAGCACATAGGAAGAAGAAGCAGAAGAAGAAGCAGAAGCAGAAGCAGAAGAAGCAGAAGCAGAAGCAGAAGCAGAAGAAGCAGAAGCAGAAGAAGCAGCAGTAATATCAAGAAGAACCCTGCCATCAAGGAGAGCTGACACTTAAGAACCTAGGAGAGCTGTAATACCTAGGTACCTTAAAGAGCTGTAACACCTGGGTACCTAGGAGAGCTGTAACAAAAGAATATTCCTGAGTAAACCGTCGAGAGAAGAAGTCCAGGTGTTCGGTCGTTATTGCTGCTGGTAGGCAGCAGAAGCGCAGAGTACAATAAGATATGATAAGATAAGACAAAAACCCTCATATAGAGGCTGGATAAAGCAACCCAATAGCTGGAAAAGATTCTAAACAGCAGACAAAAAGACAGAGAATCAGTTGCCCCTGTTCTTAGGAGTCCCACAAAAAGCACCAAGCTAACAACCATAATATATGCAGAGCATCTGTTGAACACATGTAGACCTAATGCTTGTTGCTTGAGTCTGTGCAAACTCATGTGAGCCCTCCTTGGTTGACAGCAGGCTATGTTCTCATGGTGTGTTCTATCTACCCTAACTCCTACAGCCATTTCTTACTAATTTCCACGGGCTCCTAGAGCTCTGAGGTAAAGGATCCATGGAGATCTTCAATTTACATACTCTCTCAGGTTAATATCTGGCTATGGGTCTCTATACCTGCTCCTCATATTCTGCCAGAGGAAATTTCTCTGATAATGATTGAAAAATACATCTATTTACACACATGGCAGATTATCAATAGAAATAATTTCTTTTGTTTTTTTTTTTCTTTTTGTTGCTTATTTATTTTTTTGTTTTTGTTTTGGAGGTGGTATACATTTCTACTCTAATATCTGGGGTATCCAGTCTCCAGATCTTTCCCATCTAGACAGATTATGCTATTGGACTCAAGCTAAACCATACATTGGTTGGTCATTCCTACAAGCTCTGTCCTACCATTTTCACAACTTACCATGCATAGTGAACACATTGTAGGTCAAGGTTTTTGTGGGTGAATTGATGTCCAGCTTTCATTTTTAGGAGACTACATAGTACCTACCTGTACTGATGAGCCTAGAATATATGGATGAAGGCTTTATGTAGGCACTAGCTCATTCTTTCAGTGAGCTATGTGGTTATCCTCAGAAATAGGACCCAACCCTATGTTTTCAAGGAGCCTTCCTCAGTCCTAGAATCAGCCTGGGTTGTTTAGGATTCTCCAAGGGACCTGTGCTGCCAACAGCATTCAACCTCATGAAACCAATCCCATCACTGGATGTCTTGCCTGGCTACAGAAGAAGAACAAGTGAGATTCACTGTCCTCCATTACTAGGAATAGCTAGTGGGATCAATTTCAGAGATTCCTGAACATTTCCAACGCACTAGTTGTTCAAACTCCTTCCAATTGCCCCACAACTCCACCTGTCTCTAACTACATCCTCTCATTGTATACCTGATCACTCTCTTTTGTGCCCACCAGCCTCTAAATGACCTGCAAAATCTCTTCTATTTCCCCTTACCAGGGAGATCCATACATCTACTCCTAGAGCATGAGGTAGATCTCTCTTCAAGTTTCTCTGGGTCTGTGGATTGTAGCTTAGTTTTCATTTACTTAACAGCTATTATCACTTATAGGTAAATAAACACCACATTTGTCTTTGTGAGTCTGGGTTGTTTCACTCAGGATGATTTTTTTTCAGGTTTTATCCATTTGTCTGAAAATTTCTTTGTCATTTTTCAAACGGCTGAGTAATACTCCAATGTGTAGATGTACCACATTTGTTTGTTTGTTTTTTAATCCATCCTTTAGTTGAGGGACATCTGGGTTGTTTTTTTTTTTCTAGATTCTACCCCTTACAACTAAAGCCTCAATGAACACAGATGATCAAGTGTCCTTGTGTTAAGATTGAATATCCTTTGGTATATACACAAGTGTAGTATATCTGAGTAATGAGATAGATTGATTCCTTATTTTCTGGTGAATTGCTGTATTTATTTCCATAGTAGATCTAGAAGTTCTCATTCCCATAATTATTGGAGGAGTATTCCCTTTCCTCCATATCCTCAGAAGTTTAGTTTTTCAAAAAAATATAAAAATTCATTATCAAGATCTTTCCCTGAGAAATGTAAAAGCTGCTCTAACTATTTTACCATGGTTTTTTTTCTGATGCTCTCTAAGCTTGTTCACTATTCTTAAATTTTCTGAAACATTTCTTGGTCAGACAAAAATATTTTTTCTAACTTAAAAGGGATACTAAATGTTGTGCATTAAAATATTTTCCTACTCTAATAACAGCATTTTCTACCCATTACACTTACTTCCACACACTTTTGTATAGGAAGCTTTGCATTGAAGTAGTAGATAAACATCCAATCATTCTGTCTGACAATGTAAATATTAACCATAGATACTCAATCCTAAGTATCAGTATAAAATACAAAGACCCACATCTCAAACGTACTGCATGTGCATCCATAACATCATCATCAAAATTTTATGTTCCACTTCTGAGATGAGAAACCAATACAACTGAGGGTAGATCTGTATTCCATTGTTTTTTTCAATATTGAATACTTCAGGTTCCTAAAAATCATCCAACACAGTGTTCACTATGATAAAAATGCCCTCAGTGAATGTTGGTTGTTAAGGATCATGCATTCAGATCTTCCTGTAAGGAAGGGTTTTTGTTTCTTATAATTACCCCTCAAGGCCACCTGAAAGTACTTATGTGTGAAATCCTCTACCAGTTCTGACCTTTCTAATAGTGTATTTGGAAATTAACCAAATCATTCCATATCTTCTAGTTATTCAGAGAGACATCCATGTAGTCCATTATTGAAGTTACATCTTGAAACTTCAAATGCTCTAATTTGCAAATTATTTTTCTTTTGCTTTGACACTGAGGAGTAGAAGCAGACTGGTGTAGAAGACCTATTCTACAGGTCACAGATCTAAGGACCATGCTAAATTTAACTGCTAGATGGATTTTTTCTCCCTTAAAACTTGAAGACTGTGAAAATAACCACAAATCCATTGTGAATTATGCTTTACAATTCCCTGGATATAATCCAACTTCAGAAAGTTATAACCACAATTAGAGAGTTGTTTCACTTTCTTGATATAAGAATAATTGAATAACTGGAGCATATTTTTCAAGGAATTACTGCATTTCTCTTTATACAGTATGGTGTAACCCTGTAAGATGATCACAGACTTGTTAGTCAAAATCATATTGATATAAACACTATAATCTTGCCTTTGTATTCCCTTTTATTTTAAAATTATTTTATTAGTTGTTTGGAAATTTAGAATAAAATGTGTTTGTCATACCCACTTTCATTGAGCAACTCTTTCCAGATCTAATCTCTTTTCTCTATACAATCATATTTCTATTCAGTTTTGCTTTGTTTTAACCAATGAAGACCAATATGTGCTGCCAAAATACTCTTCAATATGACGTCTTCCATGGAAGTGTGCTTAGCTTTCCAGAGACCACACTAGAAAAAAACTCTCTCTCTTTTTGCAGTATCCCATAGCACTATGACTGAGATGAAATTTCAAGTCCCAGCATGTTATCACTTTTTCTGAGATATAGTCTGTGTTAGGGGCACATAGGTCTTGTAAAATTTGTCTCAATTTCTTGGGTATTGTATATGCATCTTGCCCAATGTTTCTGGAAGATAGTATTTCCTTGTTGTCATCCATTGCCTCAGACATGATATCTTATATTTGTCCTCTTTCTGTAGTTTACATTGTGCATTTAGGAATGAATATTCTTTATTCTCTTATTCTCTGATTATGGTAGATCTGTGTGAATCAGTCTACTGCAAAAACATGTTACTTATATGAGAGATGAGAGAGGTCCAGTCAAAAGGCCTCATTCTAAAAGCCCTTATTTGACCAAGTGATGAGTTCAAGAGCATTGCTTACTTTTCCTTTAGGAGACAGAGACTGTTAAGTCTTTTCTGGAGATCTTCGATCCATTCAGAGTTGAAATTTACATAGGGTTAAAGATAAGCATTGTTTTATTTTCTACATGTAACTATATAGTTTGACCATCAAAATTTGTGGAAGATTCTCTCTTTTCTCCAATATGTATTTACAACCTTTGTTAAAAATCAGGTAGATGTAGGAAGACTCAGTGCTATTCCATTGACTAACTTCATGAATTAAGCACATTAGTTATTTATTTTGAGTCACTAATAGCACATCGTTTTTGAATTAAGGAAAGAAGTAAATACACTTCCCCTTGGAATCATTTAACCAAGTGTGAGTCTAGATTTGAATTCTCTATTTCCTATTTCTCCCCTCTATCTGTCTGTTTTACAGGTCTGAATCTGTGCCTTCCTGGAGGCTATCTTTTGATTCTCCCAGTGTCCATATCTCTTCTCTCTCTCTCTTGCTCTTGCTCTTGCTCTCTCTTCTTCCCTTCCTCCCTCTCCTCATCTCTCTCCCCCTGTGTGTGTATATCTGTCTGTCTGTCTGTCTGTCTGTACCTCCATTCTGTATAAGAAGGTGCTTATGCCTAACAAAATGTTTTTTTCTTTTATCCAACAATACAGAAAAATCATATGAGCAAGGACTGGGATACTTTAAAAATCTTTAGTAGAATTTTATAAGGCATTAAGTCACTGACTCAATTGACTAAGATAGCAAACGTTCTAATAAAAAGCAATGTTTATCAGCTGATGCCTAAATGTTGTGTATATCATTTTGGTGGATATTCATTTTAGACCATTAGTTTCAAGGTCTGTATTTGCTGCTTTCAGTCAAGAATGAACATTCATTTGTTCTCGGTCAGGAGCATAGAAGTAAATTATTTAAGATCACAGCTATTCACTAGCTTAGTTTGTAAAAGCTGATTACATGGGAAATCCAAGGAAAGTGATATTGTTACATTGTTTTGCTAAAACAAGTTAAATAAGCAGGCTAATTACCCAGTAGTCTTAAATCTTACCTGACTGACCTCAAGGTGTATTGTTAAGTCAGTCTTTGAGGTCCAAGAAAAGTTTCTATCTCTCAGAATATGGGACCTTTATATAAAATTACATTACCACAATCAATAAGTATAATTTTATGGCATTATCATAGCTCTGGGAATTTTTATTTTACACATGGAATTTAAGTTATTTTAAAAAGGGTTATGAAGAATTGTGTTGGAATGTTTATGGGAATTACTTGGAATCTGTAGATCATTTTAGATAGAATAGCAAAATTTACAATATTAATCCTATCCATCCATGAACATGACAAGTCTTTTGATCTTTTGGTATCTTCTTCAATATATTCCTTCAGTGTCTTAAAGTTTTCATTGTACAAGTCTTTCTCTTCCTTACTTAGATTCATTCAAAGACATATTTGAGGCTATTCGTTGTTGCTGTTGCTTTTTGATAAATATTATTTTCAATGTGTAATGGGGTAGAGTTATTGTGGTACAAGTGACATTGGAATTGGGAGTTCAGAGTCCTTTAATAGATACTGAAATTGTTGTAAAGACCTCACAGGTAGATGGACTTAGCTCTTTGATTTGGGTCTCTCTGCCTGAGAAGAGATTTTTGGATTAGCTGAAAGCCAGCCTTGCGATGAACTAGTATTTTTTGATCCTCCCTTAAGAACAGCAGTTCTCAATCTCTGTTTGGACCCCTTTCACAGAGGTCACATAGAAGATATTCTGCATATCAGATATTTATATTTAATTCATTACAGAAGAAAATTACTGTTATGAAATAGCACCAATTATTTTTTGGTTAGGGAAGCCAATATAACACAAGTAGCTGTATTGAAGGGTCACAGTTCTATGAAGGTTGAGAACTTCTTTTGAAGATAGAGCTTCTTGTCTGAATACTAAACATTGGGACTCAGGGTTAGGGGTAGTGCTTTTACATTTAGAAAAGTGGCAGTAGTCATTGTTATCCTTCTTAATTTTTTTAAGTGTATTAATTCATTTTTATTTACTTATTTTTTTAATTTATTTATTTTTATTCTTTAACCCCTTTTTCAGTTCAGACTTCCTCCCCCTTCCAGACTGCCCCCAGACTGCTCCCCATCCCATACCTCCCATCCCACCCCACCCAGTCTCTAAAAGGATGTCCCTACCCCCTACTCCCACCTCATCAGACTTTCCTACTCCCTGGTGCCTCGAGTCTCTTGAGGGTTAGGTGCATCTTCTCTCAATGAGACCAGACCAGGAAATCCTTTGCTGTATATGCTACCTGGTTGGTGGATCAGTGTCTGAGCCACCTCAGGGATCCAGGCCAGTTGAGACTGCTGGCCTTCTCATAGGGCCACCCTCCTTCTCAGTTTCTCCCAGATTTTTCCCAGTTCAAGCACAGGGATCTCCAGCTTCTGTTCAATGTTTCGGTGCTAGTATCTGCATCTGACTCAGCTACTTGTTGGGACTCTCAGAGGGCAGCCATGCTATGCTCCTGGTTGCAAGCACACCACAGCATCAGCAACAGTGTCAGAGCCTCCCTTTGGGCTGGATCCCAATTTGGCTTGTCACCATCACCAGCACCAGCACCAGCTTATGTGCTCATCTGAAAGTCCTCCAGGAAGTCCGCTGCACACAGGGCAACTCCTAAAACCTCCCTTAATTCACACCCACTGGGAATCCCAAGGATCCCAGTGTTGTCGGGACCCATCTCATCTCAAGCTCCTGCTCCCTGAATTCTACTCCCCTTCCAGCTGCCACCTTCTGCCAGTTTGTCTGCTCCTGTAAAGGTGCCATAGTCTCAAGGCCTCTAGGTCCACTGCATGCAGGGCAGTTGATAAAGGGCCTTCCCTTCTGAAATTTTAAAATAATATATTTTGCTGGGGCTCTAGGTTCTTCTGAGCCTGTCTCCCCAATCTCTGCCTTTGATGTCATCTATTTCTTCCTGACTATTACATTGTGGGGAACATTTCTGAAATGTTGGTACTTCTATAGACTTCTGCTGTTCCAGAATATTATTTTCTACTATTTTAAATATAATTGTTTTTCATGAAAGAGGAGCTCATCATTTTATGTGGTCTGAAAAGAACAGCCACTAAAAGCTGCCTAAAACATGGAGTGGTTTCCACACATGACACTTTTTGACAAAATAAAGGATCTCTTCTCCAGCAACAGGTGAAAACAAGGTACTCAGCACTTTATATAATTATGTTGAAAAAGCCCTTTAATCTTCCATAACATATAAAAATATCTTAATGTCAAAAAACATCTGAGCAAAAATTTTAAGACTGTTGCAGTAGCCCTATCAAAACACAGACATCCCCATAGTGCTTTTCCCACAGCTATTTGAATATTTTCCTATGGTGTTGTATTTCAATATATTTTGAACTAACTTGTTTAATGTCAGATTCTTCATTCATTTAGACAAAATGACAGAGATTTCTGTTTTTGCTAATGCTTATCACCTCTCTGAGTTTTGACAATTTACTTAAGTACTCTATATTATATTATCTATGTGTAAAACATATAAGTAAGGTATTAACATAATGAAAAAGTGAAAAATTTACTTAGAAATGATCATGAAATGTTAACAAAATCACTATCACATAAGAAGATTCTGTTAGAAATGGATTATGAAAGTCATTTTATTTGAAAATAAGTAGTTTGTAGATATTACTAATTAGAAACCTGTCATGTATCATGGTAAGAATCAATCTTTTAACTGTTTCCCCAAGTAAAAAGAGGAAAACTAAACAGAGAAAAATCATCCACAAAAAGGAGAAAATGATGAAAACTTATTAGACATAGGAAGGAAAGCATGTGATAAAAGAAGAAGAGGGATGAATAAACAGAAGGATATGGACATTGAAGATAGGAAGCACACAAAAATGATACTTCTCTAGAGCCTATTACAGGAACAGGATAGCAACCCTCTGTTTATTGACATATATAGTACTGAAATACAATGGAAAAAAATCTGTCACTTTCTGCAATTATGTTTGTGGATTTTGTTATGTTATTGATAGAAAACTAATATATTATTATAGAAATTTATTAAATTCATTTGCATTTAGAAAACATATTTAGTAATTTGTTTGTTGTAATTTTACTCCTAGAGAAACTATTCTGAAATATAATATTTCTATGGATGATTATATTATTTTATATTCTTTTTTTTTTTTTTTTTTTTTTTTTTTTTTGGTTTTTCGAGACAGGGTTTCTCTGTGTAGTCCTGGCTATCCTGGAACTCACTCTGTAGACCAGGCTGGCCTCGAACTCAGAAATCCACCTGCCTCTGCCTCCCAAGTGCTGGGATTAAAGGCGTGCGCCACCACCGCCTGGCTATTTTATATTCTTAAAGACAATAATGTATTATAAATATATGAGTATACAAATTTACATTCAATTAGATTTCACAGTACTAGATATAATATTAAATACTTTGTGTGAAAATATTTGTCATTGTAACCAACATGTATGTTCATATTTTCAAATGATAAAAGCTGGACTAGAAGTATGAAGTTTGATTTTTCATATCATGGAATTAACAGAAATGTGAATCCTGGGGTTCTTCCTGTTCCAACCACAGCATTATTTAACATCAAAGAAGTTTCAGAGATATAATAAGAAATAACTATAAAAGAAAAATCCTCAGTGATATTTGTTTTCAAGATGCTAAAGTTTCTATTCTAGCCTGTGTCATAACAGACTGTATCCTTTCAACTCCCAAACATGAAATTTAGAAAATTATTTGAATAACACATAATAAAAAGTGAAACGATTCTTTCACTCACTGTGCCTTGTCTTCACAAAGGTCCATGAGCTTTAGATGTGGGAATGGTTTTATAGATGTGCCCACTGGAACTGGACTCCTCAACTTTGCACTTAGATTATACTCTTTTTCTGGACCAGTGGTTAAAGGTCTACATTTGTTCAAAGAGAAACTTCATTGATTTAGGGTGAGGTCTACTTTTACATATACACATATAAAATCATATGTATATACACATGTAATATGTAACAACAATGAATGAAAGGACATGAAATTTAAAAGAGCAAGGAGGGGTATGTAGGAATGTTTGGAGGAAAAGAGGAGAAGGGAGGATGTTATAATTATAAACTCAAAAGATTTAAAAGAATAAAGATGAAAAAGATGGAATAAATCAGATATTAATTTATTCTATAAGCATCTTGCTATTTGTATATAATTATGAATAATGAACTTTAAGAATAAACAGGGGACTGCAAGAGAGAGGCAATATTATAAGTTTTCATGTCAGATTTTTTTATTATAACTAAAATCATATCATCATTTCATCCTACCTAATATCAAACTGCACTGAAATAAATTTGTACATGATGAAGCTTCTTCAAAGAGGGAACTATATGAGCTAAGAGATGCTTTCATAGTCGCTTTATCAGTATATTGGTTCCCTGTTCCAGACTGCTAGCAATAGTTAAAGCTTAAAAGCAAGAAGTGTAATGAGTGTTACCTGGGCTTGTGTTTAGGGGGTAAGAGAACAAACTAATTAATATACAAAAGATTTCAAATAGAGAAGGGGAAATCTGTGTTTCTAACATAAAGTATTGTGACAGTAACACCTGAAATTTTACTTGAAATTTCATGAAAGCAGTTTTTTTCTTCTTTTCCCAACCATAATCATAGTGTTATCAGTCATACTATACACCTACACAGAATTCACAATGAAAATTTTGAAGATGTACAATTTGTATTTGATAATTCAATATCTTTGTTTTTTTATTTTATTATATATTTTCTTTATTTACACTTCAAATATTATCCCCTTTCCTTATTTCCCTTCCGAAAACCCCCTGTCCCTTCCTCCCTCCCCCTCCTCACCAACCTACCCACTCCTGCTTCCTGGACCTGGCATTCCCCTACACTAGGGCATAGAGCCTTCACAGGACCAAGGGCCTCTCCTCCCATTGATGACCGACAAGGTTATACTCTGCTACATTTGCAGCTGGAGCCATGGGTCCCTCCATGTGTACTCAGTGGTTGGTGGCTTAGTCCCTGGGAGCTCTGAGGGTACTGGTTGGGAAAACTGAATATCTTACAAAAGAAATTAAGTATAATTAGAAGAGCTTATTCGATAAATAAAGTGTCTATACTGTATATGCCCATATCTGGTCCTGAAAGTAATCAGTTATGGATTAATGAGGGACTATTCGAGTTTATTCCTCCTTGCTCAGAAGTTGACTACAGAAAGATTATGGGAAAGGGAAACATTTTTTTCCATATTTCCTTTTGAGTTGAGTAAGCTCTGACAGATAATCCCAAGCCTGTAGTCACATAGATGGCCTTGATTAAACTCAGGGAGTTATAAATCAAATTTTAAAACTGGATACACAAATAGGAATTTGGTCAAAGTATGATCATTTTTGTTGGTAGGAAGCATAATTAAATGAATTACACTTCATACATACATGATATGTGAAAACAAATTTAATTAGAAATAACAAAAACAACAATAATTGTAGGAATTAGAAATTTAACATAACATATGCAATAATCAAGACTTGGAGACAAAAGGTTTATAAAGTTCGTGAATCTGAGGTACTGGAACAAAGCTTTAAATTATTTTAGCAGGGTCGATAGCACTAGTAATAGCTTTGAGAATATTGTGCATGGTTTGACACTCACTGACACATACTATACAAGATTTTTAGCAAACTGGCCTTCAATCACAATGACCTCGATCAGCAGGTCATTCTTTAGTGATAGACTCCTGAGATGAAGGTGACAAATGGTAAAAAAAAGTTAGAGCGAATAGAAGAAAAAGAAGATAAATGCTTAGACATGGACATGTTTTACATGCCTTGCTTTGTGCAAAAAGTATTCATTGTAGAAGTGCAGTATCTTATATAGTATCTCCAGCAAAGACATGGGATAAAGTCAGGAGAGCTGATGAAAAAATGAGGAGACAAAGACAGGGGAAGCTAATTGGGCAATGTTATACAAGAACAGAGGATATCTCATGAGCACTGTAGACCACTCTCATCCAGCAGCCTTGGGACTGATAATTATATCCCTTCATGGTAGGAAAAGCTATGTTCTCAGGATCTGAAACTGTACCTTCCCCAAAGCCTTGGCCTCAGGCTATTTTATTTATTTATTTATATAAATATGTTTCTGGTTTTACAAGAGGAACTTTGCTTCTTCTCCATACATTAATGCCTCATCAAAAAACTCTGATGGATCTGGCTCTTAACAACCCATGTGTCAGTCATTCCATCAAATTTGTGACAAAAAACTAAGGCCTTTACTAAATACTCTCAAGTAATATGAAACTGATCCTCATTAAATATTTAATGATAAAAGTTTTCCAAAAAATTAAAATTATTTATTTTTGTACTATTGTTGAATTGTGAATTTTTAAATATATTTTTATTTTATTTATTTACATGTCATATGATATCTCCTTTCCCAGTTTCCGCTCCAAAAAGAAAAAGAAAAAAATAAGGAAAAAGAAAAAAAGAAAAAGAAAACAGTTCTCTCCGGCTTCCCCCTGCTCACCAACCCACCCTCTCCCACTCCCTGGCCCTGGCATTCCCCTACACTGGGGCATAGACCCTTCTCAGTCACATTTTTTAGGCTTTGTGAATTTTTTGCAAAGCATTTTGTTTAAGTTATTTCCCTAACTCCTCTTATATTTCTATAGCCTTTGCTACTAACCACACTTTGTACTTATTTTAGACATGTATCCTTTACTATAAAGCATCTATAAGAAAATAAGTTTCCTTCTCCCAGCTACAATTATTTGCCAATAGCTGCTTAGGGATGAAATGTTGAACCCAAAGTTCCTTTCAGGATGGAATTGATTTCTGGCTTGAGCTTGAGGAGGTATTATGCATGTTTTCCCAACTGATGTGAATTCGTGTACCAAGCAGATCATAGTATCTGCAAAAATATTCTTTCTTGGTAGTCACCTACCACCTCCAGTTCTTACACTCTTCTTTCTGCTCTCTGTTCTGCAATAGTCCCTGAGTTGTTTTTTGAAAGGAAAATGTGATATAGATGCATGATATTGGGATGAGAACTCTAAATCTCTTACTCCCTGGACTTGGACCATTGGAGGTCTAGCACTAATTGCAATCTATTACAAAAGTAAACTTCTCCAAGGACAGTTGATAAATAAAGTGATCTATGAGTACAACAAGGCATTAGGAGTCAATTTAGTCCTGTGCCCTTTTATCAGAGCACTATAAGTAGGTTTTGTCCTAGGGTATAATTCCTGTATAGTCCCAATGGCATGTATAGTTTTTCCCTTATGGGGCTGATTTTAAACACAATCAAGAAGTGGTTGGTGATTTCCATGATGCCTTTGACACTATAGCACCAATAGTCAAGTCTTTACAGACCAGACAATTTTGATGCTTATAGGGTTTACAGCTAGATAGCATTGGTTAATCCTGTTCTTCTCCAGTACTGTGCCTACCACCTCTCAGCAATTAGTAGGGTCGAATCTATCAGATAAGCCCCAGAATGGTTGTTTCATTTCCAGTGTCTCAAGTATGTGATATCTTCAGATAGGGTCTTACTGTCAAGGTTTAGAGGTTAGCAAAAGCATTGGGTTAGTGCACCTTAGTTAAGTTTTATTGCTGTGAAGAGATGACATACTATGGCAATTCTCATGAAGAAAAACATTTAACTAGGGCTGGTTTAAAATTTCAGAGGATTACTCCATTTTCATCATAAAGTTACATGGCTGTATGCAGTCCAACTTGGTTCAGGAGAAGGAGGTGAGAGTTCTGCAACTTGATCTGCAGATAGTAAATGAAGATTGTCTCCCACTGTGTGTTGCTTGTGCATATAAGTGACCTCAAAGCCCACCTCCACAGTGACTAATTTGCACCAACAAGTCCAAACCTATTTCATCAAGGCCATACCTGCTAATAACACCACTCCCTATGTAATAAACATCCAAACACCAGTTTATACCTATTATCACATAGCATATAATACTTGAGAGTCTATGTGATCTCACTTTTTAAAATTCCAAAAGAATTGTTGGGACTTTTCTTTTTATTTATTTTATTTTGTTGTTTTGAAAGGGCACTGAAGCTTCAATAGAGGATAGCTCAATGTGATAGTTAAACTTGTTTGTCAACAATGGTACATCTGGAATTAACTGAAACCCAAATGAGGTTCTTTGTTTGTTTATTTTACTTAGTTAAATTATTTAAATTAGAAGATCCACCTTTAATCTGGATGATACCTTCTACCAAAAGCCTTTATAAAAGACATGGTAAAAGAAAGCTCTCTGCCTACCTGCTTGCTCTCATGTTGATTAGAAAATCATACCCTCACTTGCTTGAAAGCTTATGTCTTCAGGATTCTAACCAACTGAGACATACAGCCTCATGATTGTTGTATCTTTCCTTGGTAGCCCATTGTTGGATTGCCAGATCGATAGCCTGTAGGTTCTTTTAATAAATCTATTTTCTATTCATGTTTTCGTTGGGTGAGTGTCTTGTTCTTTGGTTTTTGTGTCCTCTCTGGATTTTCAGAGTGTGATAGCTGTGTGGTGTATGCATTCCTGACATTCTTGGCTGTTATGTTGAAAAGAAATGCTTGCTGGTATTGGAGGCAGGGATACTTAGATACTATGGGAGAAAGAAGATTAAAGGAGAAGATGTTTGTGATCTGTTGTAGATGGGGTCAGAAAGAAAAAGACACCTCAGCAGGTTTCCTGATATAGAATTGGAAATGAGATCGGGGTATTTTGATATCAGGAGCAGTCCAATGGGTGTGGCTTAACTTCACCCTACTTGTCCTGGGATGTGTAGTCCCTTTGTTAGCTAGGATTCCTGTTAGGGCTAGGGTCTGAGACAAAGCAATAAATGGGAAGAGGAAAGTTAAAAAGAAAAGATCCATGGCAGCTTCAGAAGATAGGAGTAGGAGGGCATTACAGGCTACCATGGGTGTTTTGTTACAGAATCCTGTAGGAGACTAGGGAATTGGGTCTGGGGAAACAGAAAGAGGGGAAGGTCTGCAGGCAGCCTACATTGTTACCTGGCAGGCATACCCTGTGGTTTAGGAGGGAATGACTTCTGGAGTTGGGAGCTTGGATATAGTGATGAGTCTGGTGAGCAAAGTTAGGAGGGGAAGGTTTGTGGTAACCATAGATGTAGGAAGAAGGGAACAAGGCAGCACTTGATATTCTGCTGCAGATAGGGACAAGACCAAGGAATTAGACCTGGGAAAACAGGTCTAGAGCCAACCTACCTGGTTTTCTGGCAGTGGTGGCATATGGCTCTCATTTAAATTCTTGTTGTTTACTTCTTTTGAGTTCTTAGTAATCTTAGATACTAAGCTTCTGATATAGAGTTGGTAATGAATCTTTAAAACATTTTGTAGGCTACTTTGCTCAATTAATGGTGTTTTTGCTGAACAGAAGCTGTTTAGTTTCATGAAGTTCAGCTTATTATTTGTTGGTCTTAATGGTTATACTACTGAGCTCTTATTCATAAAATATTCTCCTGAACCAGTGAGTTCATATATCTTTCTTCCTACTCTTATCAGATTTGGGGCATCACTTCTTATGTTAAGGATCTTCATCTACTTATAGTTGAGTTTTGCACAAGGTGCAGTTCATTTTATTCTTCAACATGCAGTTGTCAGATTTGAACAGCATGTATTTGCTGAAGGTGCTATTTGTTTTATTATGTGTATTGTAGGCCTATATATTAAAAACTAATAGATGGATCTAGTAGTCTTTTACGTGTATCCTCAATTTTATTCCACTGATCAATAATCTACTTTTATGATAGTATTATATTGTTTTTATTACTGTAACTCTATTGTTTAATCTACTATTGGAGAGAATCCTTGCAGTTTTTACAATTCTTGAACTTTTGTTTTTCCTTAAGAAATTTAAAAGTATATATTTTTTAGTTTCTGTGAAGAATTACCATTGAATATAAATTAAAGGTAGTATGTCCATTGCCATGATATTGATACAAATAAATCATGGTCTCTCTTCCAAATTCAATTTTGTTGTCTTGGAATTTTCGTTGCATAAAGGTCTTTACTTATTTGGTCATATTTATTGCAAGATAATTTTTGTGCCTCTTGAGAATGGACTCATTTCCCCAAATTCTTTTTCAGCTTGCATAATTTCATCTTTGTAGTCATCTTTATACTGAGTTCTAGAAAAATAAGAAGAAAATGCTTTACATAAGATATAAACATAAAATATCACTAGCTGAAAAACAAATGGTTAAGAAAACATGATTTTATGTTGCTATTTAAAATGGATTGCCTTCTGAAATATTTCATATGGTTAGTGGTATCTCACACAAAATGTCTGTGATGACTGAAAATTATTTAGTAATAATTAAATACAGAATCTTAATTTATAAATATGAATATTAAATTTACAACTAAGTAGATTCTATTTGTTAAATTATAAATTTACGATTGAGTGACTGAAAAATATTAGTATCAAATTGACAGAATTGTGGAATTGTGTTACTTATAATGCATCAGATTTCAGATTTCTATTCAGCTTTGTTCTATACTCTTTTGGAATATATTTATAAGGTTGTAGAAAATTAGTCAAAATAGAGTCAAAAGAATGAATTAAATTTATTTTCACTGGAAATAGAAAATGTCTGTAAATTACAGCATCTATGAACAGCTATGTTTGCAACATCCCTTTCACCAGCTATGATATTTGCTAACCATGATTTTGCTATTTGTTCTTATTACAGATCCAGATGGCCCAGGTTGATCTTTAATTTTTTAGACTCAAAATAAAATATTGTCCTCTCCAGAGTTTAACAAAGGTTGCCCAACTTTAGAGTTTAAGACATTCCAAATAAATCTGTTGCAGACAGCAATTTAACCGAAGGCTGGATATAAAGATTAACACTTTCCCCTGGGTCTTTCCAGCTGCTCAGTTTTAAAGACCTGATTGTTTTACCATTTCTCTGTATCTCTGGGTGAATCTTTAGGCATTTGTCATTGAAGAAATAAATATATGTGCATATGCAGTTTGAATGGTGGTGTGTGTATGAAAGGGAGATTTCTCCCTTACACTATTTGTTTAACATTAACATTTCTTGCCACTTTAACAATGTTTTAGCAGGAAATTTGAATCTATATCCTTTCTGTGAAGAATGTTTTACTTTTTCTTTTTTGTTCCCTCTGTTTTCTTGGTTCATTACAAGAAGCACTTCTGCTTTACTATATTTTCTGTCATTAAATACTATGAAAAAATTTTGGCTGTTGTTACCTATGTTTGTCTGTGTTGTATTATTGTGTGACAAAGAATGTGTACTTAGCACAAATTATGTAATATAGGTTTGCCTTCTTCAACATTTCACACTTGCATTTCAGTGATGAAATTCTTTAGTTTTGTATGCTGGAAGCATAAGCCAGTCTGTCCCTGGGATGTCCACAAGTCTGTTGAGTTGATCTGTTAGCAGCACTGTTGATATCAGTGTAGTTGTAAATAAATAACATTTTTTTTTTGAGACAGTGTTTCTCTGTGTAGCCTTGGCCATCCTGGAACTCACTCTGTAGACCAGGCTGGCCTCGAACTTAGAAATCTGCCTACTTCTGCCTCCCAAGTGCTGGGATTAAAGGCGTGCGCCACCACCGCCTGGCAATAAATAACATTTTTGACCTGATTTCTACATTTTCTTGAAAGTCTATAAGGTCCCATGGACTGTGTGAGGTATGGAAAATAAATAACAAATCATGTTGAAATGTATGATCATTTACTATTCCAAGAAAAATTACATCAAAAGGAGACTTATACAAGAAAAAGAGATCTAAGAGAGTGAAGTGAATTCTACAGGTAAATAAAACAAGAGGTATGTGAAACTAACAAAGGAAATATTCATTCTTTTTTATGAAAAGATTATAGTATTTATTTATTTCATTAAACTAACATTGTAGTCTTACTAATATATTTTCTTGTGACTTGTAATGGCTTGTGAAGAAATTTTCAGCTCTTTGATATTTCCCGCAGTGTAAACAATTACCTGTAATTACCAATTAACAGATAACTAGATGCATAAGTTCTGAATCTGCTGACAAGTAAAGAACAATTCGACAATGTGAGATATTTGAGTCAATCATTGACTCTCAGTGGATCTTGTATCATATCCTATGGTTGATGACATTTTTCTTTTCCATTTTGTAAATGATTTATTACAGTTGCTGACTTCATGTGTCACGTGATTTGTTTCATTTGTGATTATATATTCCAACTTAGGAAAACTATCGCCCCCAAAGTAGAAAACTTGACATTCCACTCAGGAGGTTGATAAAATACTCCAATCACACAGTAATTTATTGGCTATCCATACAGTAGAGAAAACAAGATAATTAAGGCTGAAAGACCCCCAGAACTGGGGAGATCCTTACTCAAGTCTCGGGATGATGTGACCACCCAATGACTCACGAGAGACCGAACTTGCTGCAATCACATGAGGTTTATTGGGGATACTGGTACCGGGGTCGATCTCGTGACCTTGTCGGCCAGAGGAGTTTGACCCTGGGGTCGATCTCGTGACCATGCTGGCCAGAGTTTGACCCCGAACACAAGAAGTGAGGAGTATTTAAGGCAAAGACCCACAAGCTGGGAGCGGGAAGAGAGTTACCAAGGAAACATTCAGAGGGACCCAACCCAAGGTATTCAGTTAGGGAGAGAAACATATTCATTCTAGGAATGTAATCTTCATCTACTGGTCGACAGGGTGGAGAGTCTCATAAACCAGTAGACCTTCATTCTTAGTTCTGCCCTCATTGTGGATCATTCAGAAGGGGGAGGTATCGGGAACCAGAGCCCTGAGGCTCTGAGTTCCTGGAACTGGCTATTTTATATTTCTGGCTGGCTACAATGGCCTTCCATGTCCTTTTAGGTAAAGGTTATACACCATACATTTCTATTAAATGCCCTCATTTTAAATTCTAAGATTCTCCAGCCTTTCAAGACCATTTTTATATTGAGTTAAAAAGGATTCCAACATTGTCCCCAATTTCAAACTTTGGAATGTTTACATGAATTAATTTAATTTTATGAATCTGTTAGATAAGAAAGTACAGAATCTTGGTGTCCTTTTGAGTACAAAAATTAAAATATTTTGCATAAGTGTTAAATTTTATCACACTGGGCAGGGTGCCTGGAGGGAGCTGCTCAGACATGCTGCAAACGTGTGCAACCGCACAGGCAATTGTGCAAAAGTGAAGGGTAACCACTGAGAAGGGTTAAGGGAAGCACTTAGGAGAAATAGTGCAGCAGCTACTGACGAAAGGCAGGGATATAAGGAGAACAGTATTGAAAGCACTCTAGGGCCTAGACAGTAAGGAGGTAAGGCACTCCACTTTGGATTTAATGCTAAAGTGACAGTGCTTTAGCGCCTTCGTCAAGATTGACATTGGGTGTGAGAAGACGAATATTACTTTGCAGTCTCAAATACTTGTGTAATTATGACACACATTTTTTCGTTTGTTTTTTTTTTTACTCTGAAGAATTGATACAAATATGTTGTTGTCATTTAGCTTTCCTTAAAATGTATAAATTACCAGATAATTAACTTGTTCCTTTTTAAAATTTTTTATTTTTTATTTTATTGGAATTAATTTTAATGTTCTGTTAAAAATTTCATGTATGTCCTGTTTATGTCGTTTCCTCCCTTCCATCCTCCAACTTCTTACATGTCTCCCCTCCCTACCTCTTTCCAAATTCATGGGTATGGAGATCTAATAATATGAACATGTTATATTTTACAAGACTGGAAATTTTGCTGAACCTCATAGTGCAATTAATAATACTCCTTGAAGTAATAAAAGACTTAAGTAATAAAATAATAAAAGTAATAAAAAAGTAATAAAGTACCTTACTGGGCACTGCTGATTGTTTTATTTGCCTTTAGAGAAAAATACAGTAATCAATCTTACTTGCTGTGAATTGTTCATGTAATCAAGTTTTACAACTAGACTATCCATGGCTGTAATCTTAAATTATGTACTATTGCATTCACTTTGCTCACAGAAATTCATGTGAAAATTTGCTAAAAAGAGTGAAAATAGAAATTAAAAGCAACCTTATATCTTTAATACTTATCAATATTGAATGTAATATTTGAATACAGAGTGATAAGCAATGTTTTTATTGCTATTTTTTAATTTTGTCATTGAAATCTGACTCAATGCCTTGCAAAATTCTGAAATGTTTCTCTGAAGTATTATATTTTTTTCACATTCATACTTTCTGTGCTGTTTAATACATACAGTGCTAAACCATTTGTTATGGACAGACATAAAGATACTCATACATAGAAAGTCAAAGTGACACAGATACACTGTGACAGAAACAGGGAAAATATATTTCTAAGACATCCTCTAGGCAGGCACAGATTCAGACCCATACAACAGAAAGATGCAAGGATGTAAGACACAGATAAACAAGAGATTCATGAGTAAGAATTCAAATTTGGGCTTACTCTTGGTTCGTTAAAAGACACCAAACATAGTTTTTTTTTAATGTATTTCTTAATGACATCCATATGTATTATTTGTGACCCAGAGTTTGTTACTAATACATTTAATCTGGTTACACTTTGTTCCCATATGAAACAAACACACAAGGAATGTGTATGATCAGATGAAGTCTTTAATCTTTAATGAGTTCATTCAATGCATAATGCCTCTTTGTTAAATTACTATGGTTACATATACAGGAATAAATATAATAAATCTGTACTTAGAGCCTGCTGAGTCAATCTAAGTCACTTATAAGCATATGTTTTTAGGGCTGGCCACTTGTTATTGGATAAAATTTAGTGGGCTTCTTCCAGCAGAAGACTGATTCGACCATTTTCAAATGTTGTTAATTGGCTGTGTCTTTATAATGAGATAAGCATTCAAACTATAACTTGCAGTTTTAGATTAAAAAAATAACTTGTATTTTTATGATAGAACAATAATAAAGGTTAAACAATAATTAAAAAAGAAACCGGTTGCTCAGATTTCCAGATAAGAATATATGAATAGCCAGGCAGTGGTGGCACATGCCTTTAATTCCAGCACTTGGGAGGCAGAGGCAGGCAGATTTCTGAGTTCAAGGTCAGCCTGGTCTACAGAGTGAGTTCCAGGACAGTCAGGGCTATAGAGAGAAACCCTGTCTCGAAAAACATAAAAAAAAAAAAAAAAAAAAAAAAAAAAAAAAAAGAATATGTGAATAGCAGGTTTCTTACTGGTAATTCTTTAAGGGAAAATTCCTTTGCTGCAGCCAGTTGACAAAATAAACAATCTGCTGTATTGGGGAAATAAAAGGTGTGTTACATTTTTCCACACTGAAAGTTTCTAAAACTATTGCATTCCAAAGGAGATTCCAAATGGATATCCTCAAAACAAGAAAATGCAATCTAGAAAGGAATTTAAAAGTGTTTTTCCAGCTTGAAAGTCATCATGTTGTCCGATAGTACAATCTTGATTTTTTATTAGATAGTTTCTTTATTTATATTTCAACTTTTATCCCCTTTCCTCCTTTCCTCTCTGAAAACCCCCGTACCCCATCCTCCCACTCTCCTGCTTCCCTGTCCTGGCATTCCCCTACACTGTGGCATCAAGTTCACAAGACCAAGGGCCTCTCCTCTCGGTGAAATTCCACAAGGTCATCCTTTGCTACATAAGCAACTGGAACCATCAGTCCCACCTTGTGTAGTCTTTGGTTGGTGGTTTAGTCTCTGGGAGCTCTGGGGCTATTAGTTAGTTCATATTGTTCGTCCTAAGGGGCTGCAAACCCTTCAGCTCCTTGGGTCCTTTCTGTAGCTCCTCCACTGGGAACCCTGTGCTCAGTCCAATGGATGACCGTGAGTTTCCACTTCTGTATTTGAGACAATCTTGATTTTGAAAGAAGAAATATATGGCAAATGATTTAAAAGCAGTGTATTTACCCTTTGTTTCTTTATTATTTTACTTAATATAAAATCATTCAGGTTCATCCATACTGTTGAGTGACAGTATGTAAAAAAAAAACTGAACTCACAGAAAATATTGTTTAAGTGACAGCTGACCATTGCTCCATGGGAGATGCTTTCAAGTATGTTAATCAAATAACAAAGAACTTAAGTTAAATAGCGAAATACACTTTTAAAATCACTGTGAATATAACTGAACTATATAGCTCACTAATGAAAAATACTGGATTTATGCAGAAAATTATCTTATTTGATAGTATACAATGTATTCCCATTTCAACATAAAGTTCAAGTTAGCTGCCCAAATAAAATCCGAGATAAGTAAAAACTTTTAAAGTAATTAAGAAAATTAGTTTTAAAAATAAACTGGAAATAAGACAAGGAAAATATACTAAACTTATTTCACAACACACCAGGAACAGTTTTATTTTGGATAACTTAATTAAATTACATAAATAAATCTGTGGGTCAGAATGTTGACTCCACAACAGTTTAGAAAGTTAATCTGCAAGTATTATTTAAAGAAAAGTTCAGGTTAGTAACTTAAATAGAGCTTTTGCTGAGCATGATTCTATGTTGGAAAAGCAATGTGGGGAGTATTAGTCTATTACATTCATGAGTTAATGTTATGTTTCTGCTTAGTATTTTGATTGTGATATGTAGGAGCATTAATAGATTGCTAATAGAGAATATTAAAAATTACTGCCCTTATATGACAATGAAAGATTTTGAAATTTGTGAGTTAATGTATTTGACAATGAAACTGTTTAATGAATTGAGCCTTAAAAATATAAATATTGCTTTATATTCCATGAAGTATATTCAATATATTATGTCTTTCTAAATTTTCTGACCAAGTCTCTGTAGTAGAGGCAATATTAACAGTTGATGCTAAGTTAGAAGATGATGTGGCACTTAATTTGAAACTATGCAGCACTTACATAATATATAAAGAAAAAATGAATAATCACTGCCACTTGTTTGAAGAAAAATGTGTGAATGTGTGCGTGCATGTACACACACACATTATTAGGGTAGTAATGAGATGTCTAAATTAAAATCTATAGTGAGGTCTGAATATCTAAATTATTTTATGATACACAATACCCTGGTATACTATCTTTGGATTTTCAAGTTCTTCAAAGTAAATTTTAGAGAGTCTCTCTACAAAAGATTACAATTCTCATAATTCTTCTAAGAGTTGTACATCATACTATGCACTCAAATATGTGTTCATTAAATGAACAGTCTTACAAGTCTGACTTGATGATTCTAATACAGGTATGTCAGATATGTCTCCTTTCAAAACTATCCTTAAAAACAAAAATTAACATAAAAATTTCTGCCCAAAGTCTGAACCTGAAACAATGTGAACAAAAAACAAAATTAAATATTATTGAACTATTATGCCAAAAAAAACTCCATACGCCTGTACAGATAAAAAAAGTGTCAAGCAAAATTAAGAAATGAAAAGAAAAAAAAATATTCGATGCCAAAAATGCCCCCTCCAAAATTAAAGTCTGTTCCGTAGCATGCAGAACAGAACCTCTAACACCTTCAGAATGAGTTTCACAAGTACCTTCCTTCAAAGATACTAAATGAAAGAAGGGAATAAGAATAGCATCTGTATAGTGCAGAACAAAGAAGCTCCCTTTTGCAGAAATTCTACAATAGACTCACCATGGTGTACATCGGCATTCACACATCCTGAGAGAGTGAGTGTGATGCAAGGAAACACAGCTGATGGAAGAGAAACTAGCCTGGCTCCACTATTTTATGGGCTCTCTCTCTTAGGTCTGACAACTAGGAATTAGATAGCTTGCCTGTAATGTCTCAAAGGGGAAGAAGCTAACTTTTTCCAAATACGTTGTAGCATAGGCTGTGTAGAGCCAGCCCTGAAGGGCAGAGTGGTATGTATTCACCCTCACACAGCCTTGAGCAGAGGACATTCCTAGATTGACTTGTTGAAGCCTCCTACCCAGCAAAAAGAGGCCACAAAATGAAGTACTGTATTGAACTCTGAATCAGTCTTTTTTCTGTAGCTGCTTGTATTATGAATGCTAATTATGTTCCCCCCAAAACTGTTTGCACAAGAGGGTCTGCACATAGCTTTTGGGAACCTGATTGGTAAATAAAGATGCCAGTAGCTAATGGTGATGATGGCGGGGTGGGGAGTTGTGGGTGGAGGACAGACAGGGTCGGGATTTTAGGAATTCTCTAGCTTGGGATGGTGAAGACGGAAGAGAGAGATTGGATCTGTCATGCTTTAAGAGAATGTGGACACAAAGTAGAGACACAGAGACAGTGATGGCTTAGAGAAACAAGGAGAGTACCCTCAGCTCCAGGCTAAGAACGCACCACCCAGAGGGCACTACAAATAGATCCCCAGTGGCTAGGTGGAACAAAGAAACTGCTAAGTAGTAACCCAGAATGATCACTGAGAGGTAGATTCCACCAGCATGAGGGGTAGGCAGCTTTGTTAGCTGAGACGAGCCACAAACTAGTTCTGACCTACCCAGTAATAGAGCAGCATGTTGATCCACAGTAGAAAAGTAGGAAGAACTGGAGGTCTTTTCTTTTCATCCCTTCCCTATACTAGAGTAGCAAATAATTGAAGTTGTACCTCTTTTTCTTTCCCTTAGACCACTTGTTCTTATCTATTTCTCTGACACCTGGCATCATGGCTGTCACTCAGCTAAGCCCTTTGATATGCTTCTGTGTTCCCTATATTAAAAGCTTTCCACGCAGTCTCCAAATTGAACAAATTCCAGGAGATCAGCTTTGTAAAGTGTCTGACCAATGTTTCTTTAGAACTACAAAGAGGATGGGTAAAAAGGAGAGTCAAAACAATTGTCACAAACAGGAAAAGCTGTTAAAGACATGACTTTTGACCAGCCTGTACCCCAGGATGAGAGCTGGAAACCAAGGGAGTGAGAAGAAGGAATAGATAAGGGAATTTGATTAAATGATAGCTTGGAGCTGATAATAATGTTTCCATGTTGGTTCATTAATTGTAACAAATATATTACACTAAAGGAAGATGTTAACAAAAATGGAGAAAACAGTGTGATTTGGCGAATCTCCAGACCATCTGCTCTATTTTTCTGTAAATCAAAAATTACTCTAAAAATAAAGTGTATAGATAATACACAACAGGTAAATAAATCTCTCAATTCATAAAACATGTCATAGCAATATTTTCAATATAATTAATCAAAATAACAAAATTTTATACTTCAAGTTCTCATTGGTTTGAATTTAAAGATGTCTTAGCTTGATGACTTTTTAACATTTTGTATTAATCAGGTACTAATTTTAACTATTATAAAATACATGTGGGTTACTTAAGAAAAAGATGTTTAGTGTGAAAATAAGCTTTTTTTTTCAAAAAATTAACATATTTAGCAAGGTCATTTACACAGCTAGGTCCTGTCATTTGTTGATTTTTTTTTTAAAATAGATTCTTAATAAAACAAAGAGCATAAAGCCAGCTCAATCCTTTAGAAACCTTTGGAAAAGCAGTTTTTAATCATATTTTATGTCCATGTACCTTTTTTCTTAATAAAATGGTTTACAAAAAGAATGTAAACAATGATATGGCAGTTACACTAAGAGCTCCCAGAGAGTTGGTGGTACTGAGTAAAAAACGATTCAGGCAACTTGGACAACTGTTTCCAGTAACATTCCTTATGTGCGCCATTAGAGCGCCTACAGATGAATGAGGGACATTCACTTAATTTTTAAATTGCATTTGGAATAATTATTGCTGTGTACTAAGAACTTGACCCAAATAAAAATCATGAAGTATTAATAAAAAAAAAGATGTTTATTTAGTTTATAGCTCGGAAGGCTCAAAGCCTCAATGACATAATAGATGCTCCACGTGTAGGAACAACCTCGGAGCTGCTCCACCTTAGGCTTAGAAAGCAATCTTTACAGGTTCAAGGGAGTGAATAAGTTAGGACCTCTTCATAAAATTGAGAGAACAGACAAGAATTTCAAGTGCAAGACAACTACTGTTTACCTCCTGTTCACCTCCCATGAACTAGGAAGCCTCCACTGTGCTGCATCTCTGCGCAAGATTTAATACAATGTTCCTGGGAGACAAATTTGTAGAATATGAACATCAGAAGGACACAGCCACATTCAAAAGAAAGCATTTTATTTTCAGGACATTTACCTGTAAAGTCATTATAGTTTATTTTAAAATATAAACTATTCTGGTCTTTGTGGTAGGTTTTTATGTTTATTCTGCTTTGCTTGGTTTTTGTGTCTAAGAACAAGTATCTTCAGCTCAAGAAACAAACAAACAAGCAAACAAAAGAAACTAAAACTATTTTTGTTGGGATGTTGTTTTAGAAATATAATTTTTCTGTTATTTCATTTTAGTACATAAACAGATTTAACATTTTCTATAGTGAGTATAATAGTTCATTATTAGTGAATAATAACAATGAACACAACAAAATTAGACAGGTGGGTGGTGTCTTAGTCAGGGTTTCTATTCCTGCACAACATCATGACCAAGAAACAAGCTGGGAAGGAAAGGGATTATTTGGCTTACACTTCCACATGGCTGTTGATCACCAGAGGAAGTCAGGACTGGAACTCAAGCAGGTCAGGAAGCAGGAGCTGATGCAGAGGCCATGGAGAGATGTTTCTTTACTGGCTTGTTTCTCCTGGCTTGCTCAGCCTGCTGTCTTATAGAAGCCAAGACCTCCAGCCCAGGGATGGCACCACCCACAAGGGGCCCTACCTGCTTGATCACTAATTGAGAAAAAAATGCCTTACAGCTGGATCTCATGGAGGCACTTCCCCAACTGAAGCTCCCTTCTGTGATAACTCCAGCCTGTGTCAAGTTGACACACAAAACCAGCCAGTACAGGTGGGTAAGTAGATAAGTAGGTATGTGGCTGATAAGATTGACAGTCTCATGAAGTGCACTATATTGAAAACTTAGAAAAAGCTGAACATCAGAGTAATGACCCTTTGCCCATTAATTCATTTGTTATACTACATATTGTGCCAAGAAGCAGCTTATATGCTAATAATGAAGAAAAGAGCAAGGTCCAGGAAATTGTGTTCTTTTCTTTTATTCCTTTTGTTTGAGTCCAACAGTAAATAGATGGGGGAATGGATATTTTATTAAAGGATTTGTATTGGACTCTTTGTACATGATACATTCTTGTAAATAATATATAAAATACCCAAGAATAATGAGGCCATGTGGAATCTTGACCTCGATATTTCCCATGCCTAAGATGGGAAATATCTTGTAGTTAGAGTCAATATCTACTTATATAAATAAATTAGAGCATCTTGTGATAAAACATAATTAACTATCCATACAATTTTGAAAAACGTAATCCTGGAAACATAATTTAAATTTGAAATGAAATTTGAGGGATAATGAAAATGGTTTACTCAAATATCTCAAAAGTTAGAAATATGTTCAGATATGAGAGTTTTTCATGTTTTCTTATAATTAGACTGTACTCGAAGGCTGAACCAGTAAATTATACACTCACATTTGAAGATGTTTTTAACAAAGTTCTATTACTTAAAGAATTTTCACTAAATGTAATTGGATCATGATCATTCATATTTTTTTCAGTCTTAAAATGATAATTCAATGAAAAATATATATTAAGCTCATTTATTATTAAAATAGTGATAATAAAAAGGCATTTCTTTTAATATTTTTTAAATTTTTATTTAATCTTTTTTTTTTTACACTCCAGATTTTATTTCCTCTTCCCAGTCCAACCTCCTATTATTCATATCCCACATGTCCTCCCTGTCCCCCTGTCTCCATGAGGATGTTCTCACCCTTCCACTTCCTACCCAATCAGACCTCTAGTCTTTTGAGGGTTAGGTGTATCTTCTCTGACTGAACCAAGACCGGGCAGTCCTCTGCTGTATATGTGTTAGGGGCCTCATATTAGCTGGTGTATGCTGCCTGGTTGGTGACCTAGTATCTGCGAGATCTCAGGGGTCCAGATTAATTGATACTGCTGATCCTCCTACAGGATGGCCTCCTCCTCAGCTTCTTTCAGCTTTTCCCTAATTCAATCACAGGGATCAGCAGCTTCTGTCCATTGGTTGGGTGCAAATATCTGCATCTAACTCTTTCAGCTGCTTGTTGGGTCTTTCAGAGGGCAGTCATGATAGTTCCTATTAACATCAGGGCCTCCAAAGCCTGTGACGTTGCATGGGTGGGTCTAACAGACCTGTTGCCAGGGCAACAGCCGCCATATTCCCAGAATCCCTTGGGCTCACCTCCCACCTTTACCTGCGGCCACTATGTCAGAACTCATATATATACAGGGAATATTCCTCCATCTATCCCTCTCTATCTCCCTCTTCTCTTTCTGCTACTGCCCCCTCTCTCCCTCTCAATTAAACCTCTTACATGTGGAACTGTTTGGGCCTAGTGTGTGGTATGTTTTGACACGACCTGCTGTTCTAACACATCATTTGGTGCTGAAACCCGGGAATTGGCGGTTCTGTCAGAAGCCGCTGCACTGCCCTGCAGTGGGGACAGCAGAGATCACAACCATGTGAATCGGTCACAGCACCTGCAACTGCAGCTGCCGTGAGTACAAGAGTTCTCAGCACCCTCAGATGGTGGCTATGAGAATCACAAGCTTTCACCCTGGAAGCTGCCGCTGCTGAAGCCACCACCAAGTTGCAGCAGAGGAACCAGAGTCAAAGCCACACACTGCAGGACATACGAACTTCTACCATGTGAGCCATGCCCCGCCTGGTCTATCATGTGGGGCTAGCCTCTGCTCAGGCCCACACCTACCCATTCAGTTTCATGTTTTCTATTTACCAATCTGCTATAATTCTTGCACAGACACTGGCATATTAGTTGGTAGGATCAGCCAAGGGGAGAACCTCCAGCTTTTCAGATATAGCCTGGCCAACCTTCTCTGGAAACAACGGGGTTAACAATCATGCCTCCCAGTTGACATACTTCTTAGGACTTCTGCCATTGGTTGCCCCTCCATCGAAAGCAACTCTTCCTTCCCCAATTACTCCCAGCTCTTGCAGCCGAAAAATCCTTGGATCCAGGGTGGGTTGTTTTCCACAGCAGACTCAGGGTCTGCTGGTAGCCACTAGGGGGTTCTCATTACCACTTGGATCACTAACATGGCTGTTACTTCTTGGTTTTTGGACTGTTCTCAGGACAATGGTTGTCAGAATGTCTTCGACCGTTCCTCCAGGCACCCCATTGGGATGTCTCCTGGAAAATCTCAAATCTTTGAATCTAAAGCCTGACTTGAAGGCATCAGAATTAACATATCTCTGCAATAAGATCTTGATTAAATATCAACTAGATGGAAGTTCAAAGTGACCACTTAATGGCACCCTAGATCTAACTATTTTGAGGTCTCTTAATATATACTGCCAGCGAACTGGTAAATGGAAGGAGGTTCCTTTTATCTAAGCATTTATCCATCTCTGTTCCAATCCCTCCTTGTGTTCTTCTTGTTCCTCAACCCAACTTCTCTTAGCCGTGAAATCTACACAACCTCCTCTAGATGACACTACAATGCTAGATCCAGTTAATGAACCACCCCCTTTTCGCAGCAGACCAGTCTCCACGCCACCGAAAACTCAAACTGCTGCCTCAGTTTCTCCTCCTCACCAGGATGCCCCAGAGCCTGCTACCTCTACCTCTTTAGACCCCTCCCCTTCTTCTTCTGTGCCAGCTGTGGGACACTCCAAATGCCCCACATTGGCAGCTACCTTCACTCCTCCTGTCACCTGCTCTAAGGCTACAGCCAAACATCCAAGTCCTTCCTCCCCAGAGACACCTGATTCAGCAAACGTCCTACCTCTAAGGGAAGTTACTGGAGTAGATAGTCTTGTCAGAGTACATGTTCCATTCTCACTTAGTGAACTTTCCCAAATAGAGAACAAGCTGGGGTCCTATATTTCTAACTCTTCCAAGTTTATTAAAGAGTTCCAGTATACCACTCAATCTTACAGCTTGACATTCCATGATGTTTATATGATCCTTACTAACAACTTACTTCCTGAGGAACACAGACGAGTATGGGAAGAGGCAAGAGCGTATGCAGACGGGATTCACCAAACAGATGACACATACCCAATTGACTCTGAGACAGTACTGGACCAGGATCCTCAGTGGAATTACAATTCTGCAGATGATGTTTTAGCCAGGGACAGATTCATTACATGCTTTCTGGCCGGTGTTAAAAAAGAGGCCTTAAAGCCAGTAAAATTTGAAAAACTTCAAGAGGTTGTCCAGGACAAGCAGGAAAATCCATCTCAATTTTTAGAATGCCTTACAAAGGCTTTATTACATCATACCAATATGGACCCTGAAAACACAGAAGGCAAGCAACTTCTAACGACCTACTTCTTTTTCCCAGAGCTACCCCGACATAAGAGCTAAACTTAAAAAAACTGGAGAGGAGACCCCTAACTTCACAGGCAGAAGTCTTAGCACTGGCCTTCAAAGTGTACCGTGAGAGAGATGATAAAGTCCACAAACAAAAATACCATATGCTGGCAAAGACTGTCCGGCCAGCCCCACCTACTACCCCGGACGCATGGTCTCCTAAGACTCAGGGACCACGAGGTACCTGCTACAAATGTGGTAAAAGAGGTCATTGGGCAAAAGTCTGCCCTAACTTCGGCAAGCCAAGAGTGCCATGCCCTAGGTGCCATCAAGAGGGGCATTGGGCTGTTGATTGCCCTCATGTTACTCAGAACAGAGGGACATCACTCCCAGATAACCCTCCAACTTATCTCCTAGGCTTGGCTATGGCCAGCTGAGGAGGCCTGAGCTCCCCTGACCTCCCCTGCCATCACTAGCAGGGATCCCAGGGTAGATATTGTGTTATGTGGGTGGCACATCTCCTTCCTCTTGGACACTAGAGCCACTTACTCAGTCCTGGTGGAGTTTTGGGGACCCACTTCTCCTTCTCATTTTCCTATTGTTGGGGTAGGAGGACAACCTTATTTCCCTCTCCATACCCCACCACTTAGTTGCATTTTTAGGGGAGTACCTCTCACCCATTCCTTTTTGGTAGTGCCAACATGTCCTGTCCTCTTATTGGGAATGGATATTCTAGCTAGGCTGGGAGCCTCTATTTCCTTTGTTCCCCACATTCGCCTAAACCCAGGCTCACCAGCCGTTCCTCTACTCCTTCTCTTAGCCAGGGAAACTACTAACACTACCATGTTATTTCCTTTACAAGTTTCTCAGGCAGATCCCCAAGTCTGTGATGTCCGGAACCCCTCTGTTGCTAAACACCATTTTCCCATTGCCATCCAATTTCTGGACTCTACCAGGTGCATAACCCAAGCTCAATACCCTCTCTCTCTCCAGAGCTTCAGGGGACTTAAGCCTATTATTTCCAACCTCTTGAGAAAAAAAACTCCTCTGCTTCCATCGATTTAAGAAATCAGGAGTGAGAAAGCCCCTTTTCTCCTCCCCATCCCTTCCCTCCTGCATGCTCTTCCCTCCCAGACCACCTACTTACCCCATTACTTTGCCACCTCTGTTCTCTCCTATGGAACTTTGCTGACCACCATCTACCTCGGCCATGCACTGTCTCTTGTCCACTGCTTATCAATATTGGAGACCAAGTCCTTCTATCCCCTCCAGGTCATCATCCCTCACCTCTCTCTCTCAAATGACAGGGCCCTTTTAAAGTAATTCTTGTGACTCCTACAGCTGCTAATCTCGAGAGATTCTCTCATTGGGTCCTTCTCTCATCTGTCTTACCTCAAACCTTTCATTCCTCTACCTAAAAATGACTCTTCTTTATACACATCAATTTTAACAGGACCATGCTTTGTTAAGCTCCAGAGGACAATGGGACCACCTACCTTGTGCCCAATCCCAGAAAATGAGGCTCCACTCCAGCAGCCGAGCTCGACCTCACTGGATTAGACATGAGTTTCTCATTCTCACCCTGCTGTTCATCTCTATCCAGAGTAACCCTTATATCTGGAGATTCAAGGTTCAAGAAACCCCCACAGATAACAGTCTTTACAAATAGGGTCAAGACACTGCTCCATAGCGAGATGCCAGAATTGAAATTGCTATCATACCTGTATCTGTTATCCCATCTAAATATTCTCTTTGACCAGACAAAAGATTATTGTAGAAAATGGCTAGACAAATATGGGGGCTGCCCACATTGGTCTTGTCAAATATATATGCTAGGATCATAGATCAATCATTTCTTCTATCAACACCGCAAGACACTCTTTTTCTACCATGGAATTCCAGGTGGGAGATAGGAGTTGTTGGTAAGCTCTATCGTAAAACTCAGCCTGGGTCCCCAGTAAGTACCATCCATATCAAGAGAAAATATGTCTCAATTGCTCGACCCCAGATATAGGAAAAGCAGTGGAGATAATCAAACACTCCTCTGAGGTCCTTACCTCTTTGATATCACCCTTATAAATGGCACTAACTTGTCATTTTGCCTTTTACTTCAGACCTTGACCTCAGCATACCAAATCCTTAATGTCACCAGACCTGGATGCTTTAAGAATTGCTGGTTATGTGTACCTCCTGGAACTTGTCACTTACAGTGTCTCCAATGATACTGCCAAGTAACGTTACCTCACCCTTTGTCGGCTGCCCTGGCTCCAATGTCACCATGACCCAATACCTTACCTCTACCCCTCTCTTTGGCATGGCAACCTGTTTTAAGGCTTCTGGGACTCATTCAGTGGGAAAGCTGAGGTCCCTAGACTGCAATAGAACCATGTCCATTGATATATCATCTCTGCCACAATGCCCTACAATCCAAAACACATCAATTCTTTGTGGCACTCAGGTATATCATCGCCTACCTGCTAGCTAGTCAGGAGTTTGCACATTAGTACTTCTTTTCCCTGAACTGGGAGCAATCCAGGGAAATGAGCCCCTGCCAATCCCAGTTGTAGATATAGCTGCCCAGCATAAGAGGGCAGTCCAAGTTGTGCCACTCTTGGTTGCTACAGGAATAGCCATTAGGTGTTGGGACTGGACTTGCAGGGATAACGACTTCCATGACCCAATGTAATACATTCACTTCACAGTTTCAAAGTGATTTTCAAAAAATGCCTGAAACTGTGCTTACTATCTAAAAACAGATCAATTCTTTGGCAGTCATGGTGCTTCAGAACAGATGGGGACTAGATGTCCTGACAGCTAAAGAAGGTGGTCTTTGCCTGTTCCTCCAAGAAGAATGCTGTTTCGATGTCAAACAATCCGGGATAGTAAGTGAAAGACCCCCAGATCTGGGGAGACCCTCACTCAAGTCTCAGGATGACAGGACCACCCAATAACTCACAAGAGACCAATCTTGCTGCAAGCATATGAGGTTTATTTGAGATAGGCTGGTACCGGGGTTGAGATATTGTAACCTTGCAGGCGAGAGGACTATAAGGAGTAAGGGGTATTTAAAGGGAAAAACCACAAACTTGGGGGGGGGGTGAGGGGGTTACCAAGGAAACATAACAAAAAACAGTGGAAATTTTTAGAGGGACCCAACCCAAGGTATTCAGTTAGGGAGGGGAACATATTCCTTCTAGGAATGTAATCTTCATCTGTCAGGGTTGGCAGGGTGGAGAGCCTCGTAAACCAGTACACTTTCATTCCTAGTTCTGTCCTCATTGTGGATCACTCAGGAGGGGCAGGTTTCAGGAACCAGAGCCCTGAGGCTCTGAGTTAGCCAAGTTCCTGGAACTGGCTACTCCACATTTTTGGCTTGTTACATTTCTATTAATACATTTTCCTTTTCATTAACATGCTTTTTCCCAAATTTCTAAATCTCCCAGTCTTTCATTCCCCACTTCTTCAATGAGATAGTTCTAATCAAAGAACTAAATATCAGTATCATCATATTCTAGATTTTCCTGGCCTTCTAAAGCATAGTATTGTTGGCATAACATTAAAATCTGAACAGCACTTATTCTTTCCCTTATAAAAGCAACTAATTTATTTAGGATGCATGGACCTATAGTTATTTAGTCTTTCTCTAAGCTTACTCATGGAGTCTCTAATAACTCCTGAATGGTTTACATAAAAGCAACATTTTTCTATATTTAAATCAATGGCAGCTCTTAACTCTCTATAAGCCTTATGCTGCAATACCATAGCGGATGTTCCTGTAGCTTCCCCTGCAGTCTCTAAGTATAGTTCCAACATAACTGTCAGGGGAACTCCTAACTCTCTTCTATTGCCAGGCATTACCTTACTGGTTCTCAAGCTTCCTAGCTTCTCTTCTTTCCTGTCTTTATCTCCATCTCTCTAGCCTCTTATTCCTTCTGACTCTCACTCTAGACTCCATGTTCAAAGACTCTGATTTAAACATTCTATCTCTTCACTATGCCCATTCACAGTCCTTCTGCAACTTTCCTTTTTCTTTCTCCATTTAAAACAGTTTCTCAGCCACCTGCACTAGTTTTTTAATGACTTATCCTGCATCTCTTCTAACTTTCATAGTCTTTCAACTCTACCAGAAATCCAGGAATGACTGAATAATAGAATATACAGGGAAGCCTAACACAGCTTCCAGAAATATTGACAATTAATAAGAGACTGCTGGATGCCTGGACAGCCCTTATTTCAAAAGGTTGGAGTATCAATCTTCAGTATTCTGGCCTGTGAATGTCTGAGAACAGGAACATTAAGGACTTGCCTAATCTGTCTCAGCAGATATACGCTATCCTAAGCCTATGTGTCCTTTTTGGACAGTATCATCTGCAGATGAAGAGGCAACCTTTGCCCAGTGGCTGTTTTGTCACCGCTGGAGCAGCTCAAATGATGCTTAGTTTCTTCTTTGAGTCTGAGAAAGGGGTAATGTCAGTCACAGACAAGTCTCTAGCCAGATGAATAAATAATATCAAATGCCATATTCTGTGGATTTCTGATGTTTTTGAAAACCAACTATCTATGCAAAGTAATCTGGACTATTGTCTACGAACTACTCTCAATTCTTTTTCTTGAAATCACCCTAATAATAAACTCGGAGCCATGAATTTGCTAATTTGGCCCTAAACTCACAGGTCTAAACATGTCTATAATAGCAGTAAAAGAGGACTGGTTCTAAGCCTTGTCTACCAGGGAAATACTGAAACCAGAAATCTCTTAAGTGATTATAGAAAACTTTATCTTTTGATCTTGAAGTATGCTCAACAGAACTGTATTAGCTACACCTCACAGTCAATAAGAATACCATTGTACACCCAATCTTAACAATAAATTCTCAATTTAAAAGCTCTTACTTATTTCTTGCATACTAGTTTAAAATGTAAATGGTTTATAACCCAAGCCTCAACTTTTACCAATCACTAATGCAAATATAGGATACAAAACTCAAGGCTAATAATATAAACACCAACACAAACTTTCTGAGAATAAGCTGTGTATCTGAAGAAATACTCAAATACTTGATTAAATTCTAGTCACACAATGCTTCCAGTTTAAATTATCTATATACCAATTAAATCACTTTCAGTACAGGGTAAATATTATCAGAAGGTCGTTTACCAAAGATAACATTGATTTTGTACCAAATAGGAACATATGGATTTAACTCAATAACAAATTATAAGGCTTTCTATAGCTATACAATTAAATCTGGCTATTTCTTCCTTATTTCAAATATAACCATTTTACATTTCCTAGAAACACAACTTATTAACAACCCTCTCTAACCCCAAAGCCCAGGGAACCAGGTAGATGACTCATCATAACTTCTTCAAGCTGAACGGGGGCATAGAGATATAAAAAAAAGGGGGGAAGGAAAAACAGAATTAATCTTCTGATGTCTGTGTCTTAACTGGATCAGGCTGAAGTTCAGGACACCGGGAGTTCAAGCAGGCAAGTTTAGCAGGTCTGATGAAGGAATTTACCAAGGTAGTACAGTTCTGCAACATGTGAATCTCAAAACAAATTCAGTATCATCAAGATGTATATATATTTAGCTTTCTGGAAGTTGTAAATACTACAAGCATCTTTTCACAAAAACACTAAAACAACACCTTTAGTCATGAATATAAAGAGATCAGGGTGGTATTTGGGTTCTCACTGCCTCAAAATCTCCAAATAAGAAAATCCCCATTTTTGGTATAAAGGACAAGATAATATTCCTTATTTTGATAATGGTAAGAGTGCACCAGCTATTCTAGGTGCATTTGATCAAGGACCAGCAGTCATCTCCTACTGGCTCAGTGACAACAGACAATCATACGTGCAAAACAGCCTCCTCCCAGCAACAGCCACAGCTGTTCCAGGTTTCCTTTTTAAGCTTGTTTACTCTAGGGGCAAAGGTGCTAGCAGTTTAGCATCACTACTATGTTTTGATAGAATTTGGGTTATTTTTCTATTTACTTTTTATTTCCAAGGCAAACTAACTCTTTATTTGTCTCTAGACTGCTCATCACTTGTCTCTACTTTACTAGACTCCATACCTTTTGTAATTTTAAGGTATAACCATGATTTAAACCAAACCCATCATATTACTGTCATATTACAAAGTTTAGCTGCCAATTCTTACATATGAATGCATGACAGTGCAATTTTTAATACATCAAAGACATTGTTTTAAATCTTATCTCTGGTCCAGGCCTCGCCCTTGGCCTTACTAAACTTATAAGGGGTAAGAATTACATAAAATATCATAAAGACCTGTTTTCCTAGGTCGGCTCGTGCCACGTGTTGTCGCTTAACATGACTCCAACCCTGAGTTACCAATTTTAAACTAATTCTCTGTTACCAATATTACAAGGAAAAAGCTGTTGCCCCCTCATACAGACACAGCCTCTATTAACTCTTTTTCAGCTGTGCTTAACTCTTGGCCACAGCACAATGGCTTATCAGTCTCTGCTATACAAATTGAGACTGTCTTTTATCAATTTAAACTAAATCAAAGTTTTAACCAATTTTTTTCTTCTTTAACATGAAACACAGAACAACAATCACTTATCTAAGTAGTGCCCACCACATGATAAGCAAAGCATAGCTCTCAAGGCTGCAATATCTAATCATCACATTTTACAAGATACCAATTCAATAATTGTTGAATCAGATGATAAAGACAATATTTTAACCCAATTAAGCTATTTTGTAAAAACCTACTTGGTTGTTTAGGGGTCCCTGACTACTGTGCCCTGCTCTCTGGCCACACCTGACCTTGGCCCCTGGGGAGCCCATGTCAGCAGAGCTGAGGTTTCTGCCTTAAGCTTCAAAGCAGCAGCTGCCCCTCCCGGAAGACATGCCTCCTCCAGGGCCCTGTCACTGTATAGAGCTATGGGCTCTGCCCAGCCCCCACTGCTGGAGACCCAATTATCCAGGCCTGTCTCCAGGTAGACCACCGTTCAAGACAGCCCCAAAGACAAAGAATACCACAAGATGGCCCCAGTTGGGTCCCCCTTGGAAAAGTTCGTGGGATACCTAGGTGTAGTGTTGCTGGGCTGAGCCTGGGGTCACAGAGCTGAGTGGCCAGGTCAGAGATGGTGCGGAGGAAGCAGGTCTCAAATTCATCTCCAGTAGCATGCATGGCTTGGTGCAGCGGATCGGCTGCTGGGCCTTCCCCAGAGCCAGCTCCACAGACATAACCTTTCTGCCTCAGCTTATGTCTGGGGTTGAGGTTGGGGTCGCCATCTGGGTGGCCAGGGATCTGGATCTGGCCAGGAAATAACTGGAATTGTGGCACCTGGGACCTGGCCCCTACCTCCAACGCTTTGGCAGCTGTGGGGCCAATTCCATGTTTCTGACTGCCCTCTCAGGAAACGCGGAACCACGGGCTTCCTGCCAACACCAATCTTTATTCCCGGTTCCCCCAAGAGCAGCCCAAAGACCCAGCAGCAGTGGTCCTAGCTCCAACAATGTCCATCAGTCAAGGGGGGTGTAAGTCGTCAATCTGGGTCCAAACACATACACACAAAATCAGTCACCACACAGACATCCACCTTTTCAGGTACATGACACCGAGAAAGACACCTGGGCCCAGTAACAAATATCAGGTACACATGTAATCAAAGCCAAATCACAGAGTCACTCGACCCGTGCCTATCATGGCTGCTGAGATGGACTGGTCACAAAATACACACAAAAAGACTCGTCTCAATCGAGAGTACCAACCTTACTTTAGAAAAACAGATGGCTGGAAATTTACCGAGGTCCTTATTTCACCTGAACTGAAATGTCCCTAACCTCCATCCAGTGAGCCAATGTCAGTTACTGTCCATCCCATCGCAGTCCCAAGGGTGACAAAAATCACAAACACAGCACAAAAAATCAGAGGAAGAGTAACACGGTGAGAGCAGCCCAAGCGGAGCCAATCAAAAAGGTTCGATGGCCGGGGGAACAGACCCACACTCCTCTCAAGTGTTAATGTTTCTCCCCTGGCCTCCTGTGAGGTTCCTTCTGGGCATCCCCGAAGATCCCCAATTTCCACTGGGATGTCTCCCAGGGTAGTCAGTGGTCCTGGCACGTCTGCTGACCTTTCCTCCTCATGGAGGGCAGGGAGTCACTGACTGAAAATAAACTCTAGAAATAAACCTTGCTATCCCTTCTTGGGATGTGACCAGCTACAGATTCAGAGATTGCAAACAGACAGCCAGTTCACAGACAAATTACAGGGACTTAAACAGACAAACAGACCACAATTAAAAACTCACCTCCAAGGGGTCTTCAGAGAGTCAAGGGTGAGTGTAAATCTCGCAGATGAGCCCCCAAATGAAAGATCCCCAGAGCTGGAGAGACCCTTACTCAAGTCTTGGGAATGATGTGACCACCCAATAACTCATGAGAGACCGATCTTGCTGCAATCACATGAGGTTTATTCGGGATAAGCCAGACCTGGGGTCAAACACGTAGCCTTGCAGGCCAGAGGAGTTCGACCCCGAACACAAGAAGTGAGGGGTATTTAAATGGAAAAACCACAAACTAGGGTGGGTGAGAGGGTTACCTAGGAAACATAACATAAAAACAGTGGAAAATTCCAAAGGGACCTAACCCCTGGCTGAGTCAGGGTCATAAGTAAAACATTGTCAAGAGGAATGTGGTTTGGTCAATGTTATCTTCTTTATAGCTGACCGCTCCCTAGAAGCACCCAGATGGCTCATATCCTATGTTTTGTTCTTGGACATAACTAGGGGGAGCCTTTGTGGCCAACAGGTTTCTGAAACTGGCTAGTCTACATTCTTGGCTTGTTACAGAGGTTTTCCATGACCCCTTTTAGGTAAAGGGTATACATTCTACATATATTTCTATTAAATGCCCTCATTTTAAATTCTTAAATTCTCCAGACTAAATAACTATAGGTCTATGCGTGCTAAATAAATTAGTTGCTTTTATTAGTGAAAGAATAAGTGCTGTTCAGATTCTAATGTTATGCCAACAATATTATACTTTGCAAGGCCAGGAAAATCTAGAATATAATGATACTGATATTTAGTTCTATGATTAGAACTATGTACTAGAAGAAGTGGGGAATGAAAGGCTGGTGTCAGTTGCCATGAGTATAGTAGATCTCCTGGGATGTCTCAGGTTGTGGTGTCAGATCCCCTGAATGCAGCAGATCTTCTGGAATGCCTCAGAATGTTGTATCTTCAGGGGAGCAGACTAGCTTGCAGTCTGTCCCAGCAGAAAGGACTAGCTGGAAGGACTATTTGGCCAGTGGGGGATTTTGGGAGGTGATGGGTCCTCAGTTCACTGGGCTGGGAGCTGTGGGACTGCAGGAGGGCAGTCTGAGCACAGCAGATCTCCTGGGATGTTTCGGGATGTTGTGTCTTCAGGGGAGCAGCATTAATCTAATTTTATTATTATTATTAAATGTCTGAACTTCTGAAATCTATAGCTATAGTAAAGGAATTTTATACAGTTAGTATGTAATGCACTATGACATAAAATAATTTGGAGAGAAAAAAAGAGAACTTAAACTTAGAATATAGATAAAGTAAAGGCATAGAATGTACACAATCCAACATGACAACTCACAAAGTGCAGGCTCTGTGATTCTCAGCCTGATAGAAATTGGTATGCTAACTAGGAGAAATAATACAGAGTATGGTTTAATTTCATTTCAATGGGAACAACTGCCCTTTTTCTTGTTAATGTCAGATGTGCAATATCTATATTTGAGTTTTACTAAATTTTCATTTTGAGATTGGGGCATTTTCTTTCATCGAAACAAATTATATAAATAAATTAAAAGCTTGGCTCACATGGAAGTTGCTAAACCAAAAACTACTTAAAATTTAAAATTTTTATCGAAATTAATTAAGTTCAAACTAAAATTTACTTTTAGGTAAAAATGTCATCACTTTAAAACTTTATTTTTAAAATTTAGATTTATTTTATATTTTCTTATAGAATATATAAAGGGAAACAGAGCATGCAAACTCTCAGAATATTTCTTACTTTTTTTTCCCTAATTACTCATTCAATTCATTTACATCTCAAATGATATCCCACTTCCTGGTTATCCCTCCACAAGCCCTCCTCCTACAAACTCCCTCTTCCCCCTCCCCTTTGCCTCTATGAGGTTGCTCCTTCACCCACCCACCCTCTCCCTCTTCAACATCCAGCTGCTTCCTCAACCTCCCAAGGAGCTGCCATACCAGCTTCCTGTCAGCAAGTACCTCTTGGCAATCGCAACAGTGTCAGGTTTGGTATCTGCAGACAGGATGGATCCCCAGGTAGGGCAATACTCCAATGGCCCTTCGTTCAGTCTTTGCTCAATTTTTTGCCCCTGTTCTTCCTTTGGACAGAAACATGTCTGTGTTAAAAACTTTGAAATGTGTGTGCTAGACAAGGGTCTATGCCTATCTACTGGAGGTGGTCTCTACAGATTCTATCTCCTCTTTACTGCTAAAATCATTCCCGTTGGGTCCTGGGACACTCCAGTGGCTATCCCCATTTTCTCACCCCCCGATACATATTTTTATTGATTTCTGACCCTCTATATCTCTCTCACGTCCCCTCCAGTACCTGACACTGTTCCCCTTATTTTTACCACTCCTGTGTCTCCCAAGCCCACCCTCTACACCTCCCACAAACATCCTATTTCTCCTCAATGCAAGACTGAAGTCTACACCCTGGTTTTTCTTACTCATAAGCTTCATATGGTCTGTGGGGTATATCATGGGCATTATGAGTTTTGGGGCTTATATCCACTTATCAGTGAGTATGTACCATGTATGTTCTTTTGTGTATGTATTACCATACTCAGGATGTTATTTTCTAGTTCCATCCATTTGCCTGTGAATTTCATGACATCATTTTTAATAGCTGAGTAGTACTCCATTGTGTAAATGTACCGCATTCTCTGTATCCATTCTTCTGTTGAGGGACATCTTGGTTGTTTCCAGTTTCTAGCTATAATAATTAATGAATCTGGCAGTTCCTCAGAAAATTGGATATAGCTTTACCTGAATACCCAGCTATACCTCTACTAGGCACATGCCCAAAGATTCTCCAACATATAACAAGGACTATAAACATGTCCACTATGTTTATAGCAGCCTTATTTATAATAGCATTTATTTTCATTTCTAGTGAAGTCAATGAAATATTCTGTCTCTAGGAAGTAGCTTCTATTTGTACATTTTCAGAAACATTCCAGCAGTCACAAAAGCCAAATAGCACTGCCCTTAACATTATACAATGTGTGTTTTTAACTAGGTTTCATTTTCAAACATATTAGCCCAAGTCTAATTTTTTCACTTTACAAGTACATAAAGTAGATTAAATTATTTAACTTCATGAAAGGGTGCATATACTATAGCTTTAATCATGCTGGTTCCCTGTTTTCCAAGGGTGTACTTTTTACAAGGGATAGCATGAAATTCAACACAGGTACCTTTTCATGATTTCAAGCTTTCTTTGTTCAGGGCTTCTTATTTTCTCTTACCATTATGTCTTTTCTCTGGGTTCAGCAATCTCTATACCTTTGACCTTTACCAACCTCTTTAAAAAGTCTCTTGGACTGGTTCAGTTGTTTTTTTGAATCTTTTATGTGTTGAGTTAGATTTTCTTTTCTGATCTGTGGTTTGCTTTTTTCTGCTGTCTTGTTATTTCTCTAAGGCCTCTCAATGAATTCTCTTTATATCCATGCTTACTTCTTGTGATGGTACCTAATCCCCTAGTACCACTCACCCCCTTCACTGAACTCCAGTTTAGCTGTCTCTTGTGAAGGTGCACTAGCTCCCTTTATGCTATGTTTAAAATCTTTGCTGAATGACAGATCCTGATGTTTGGTTTTTCACTGGAACCCTACTGATACTTGCAAGTGTTCAAATCTTGAAGGAGAAACATAGGTTTCCTGGGAAGAAAGGGAGAACAACATAAAACCAAGGACTGAATTAGAAACAAATCCTTTGGTATAATTCTTGACTTCCTGAAGTCATACAAAATATAAAGTACTAGTAACGTTCTATTGATTAGAGATATATTTTTCATCACATGAAGCAAAAATAAAAGTGATCCCACTTGGTATTACTATTGGTCAGAGTCAGATATGATATTGTTGATCATATACATATAGTAAAGAAATGAGAACATAAAAATGAGTGTATTTATATATACACATTGTATAAAACAATGTATACAGTGCATTTTCATATGTCACATGTGATAGTTGGGACTCCACACTTATAACTTGTAGCAAATGGGAACTGGGTTTCCGGAAGAGAGGAAGGGGCCTGGGAAAATAACGGAATTAGACAGCGAGAGTCATGGTGTAGAAATTGAGCAAAACGGAAATACCTCATAAAAATACCAGAAAGCAAGGAGGTCCACTTATCCTTAAGACAAAGGGTTTTAGAGGAGTTTACAGAGCAAAAACCCATCCCTAAGGAATGCACATTTCCAGGAGA
>NW_022196891.1:42378265-42395046 GCF_008632895.1 Mastomys coucha | reverse complement strand
CTGGAGAGAGGATTCCCCCCCCTCCCCCGCCCCTTCTTCGAGTCACAGGTATCTTATCCTCACCTGGAGGAGAAAGGTCAATAGGAACTAAAGAACAATAAAGAAGATAAAGTGTAACCAGCCCATGTTGTAAACTGTAACTAGCCCACGTTGTAAGCTATAAAACTATGTTCTGAAATGGTATAAAAACTTAGAGCTTTGTTTCCTCAGGGTCGCTCTGGTCCCAAATACAGAGTGACCCTAGTATACTAGTTTCAATTAAAAAATTAACCTCGTGCTATTGCAGCGGCTTCCTTCCTGATTCTTCATGAGTTGGGTACTTACTCTGAATATAACAATGGTTTCATGGTTTCCTATCAAGGTCCAATGTTTATTTTGAATCTGAGAAATAAATAGGCAGGGAAAACCCTTCCCCCAGTCACCCAGGATCTTGTGGCCAAATTAGCATCTTGATGTTTGTTGTCAGACACAGGTGAAGCAGCATGGCAGGGCTTAGCTCCTAGCAGGAACTTTGAGAGAGAGGCAGAGAAGTTGCAGAACAAAGAGGCTTTGTTTACTTCAGGAAGCCTCACCCTGGGTGGGGTAGCTGCTTTGTGACAAGGGCAAGGTCTGAGTCACCCCAGCTGGCTTTTGGCTGTAGGAGGTTACAATCACTTAATTTATTGTTTAAATATAGTGATACATTGTTTAGAAATTTACAGTATTTTCCATAATACAGACTATGGTTATTAAACTATGATGACAATGACTTCTTCATGTTGTACAATCCTATGAAACTATTGCATATGTCCATCCTAGCAATTTTTCCTAAAGCAAGGAATATGCTTTTGATTTTATGTATCCAACCCTAAATTAGTATTTCCCAGATAATAATTAGATTTATTGAGAATTTCACAAATATTTTCTCATATTTATAATTTGTAATATGTTTTAATTTGCCTGACTTCTATAGAGTGACCTCAGTTTTCATTTTGTGAAGAAAGGTTGGTCCTCTATGCCATTTTTCTTTTCTATTACACATAAGGAATACTGAAGTGGCCTTAATTCAAATAAAGAGGACAAAGTGCATTTAAGCTTAAGTGATTCATCATCACTGTGGTAACAGAGATTAGGGTTTATTTTAAGAAAATATTACCTGTATTTGCATTTTGCATTTGTATTTAAATTAAAGATTATATAATTCATATTTCTCTTGGAACCAGTTTATATATATACACACATATACATATATATGTACATATATATATGTGTGTATATATATATTTGCAAATACATGGCTTACTATTTCCCATTCTCAGAACTTTTGCATGAGCTAAATTTAATCTCACATTTCACCTCAAATATATCTAACAATATTTTTTTATTTACAGATTGGCAATTTGTGATAAAGTTTCTATCTTATAATTGAAACTCCATTTATCTCTTTCTCTAAGACAGCAGTCATATAGGTCATTACAAAGCAATTATACTTCAGCATTTTGTACCTTTTACTTTTGGAGCTGACAAATAGTCTACCAATAGAATTGTTGGCTTTGTGTATGGGATTATACTTATCATTATTCATGATCTATTTATAATATTTAATAAACTAAAACATTCTCTATACATTTTAGGTTAACTTATACTTTTTAAATTTACTTATATTCATTATTTATGAAGTTAACTCGTTTGCAAGTTCATCAATGTAAGATATTTTGGAAAGATTTCTCATCCATTAAGTAATAATATATGGTCATAAGTGTTAACCTTTACCACCCTCTTAAGTTCCAATTTATCCATAGCACAAATTACTAATTTTTGGTGTTTACTAACATATCGTTTGGAAAATGCATTTCATATAGTTATTGAGTTTATTGTAGTCTCTCTCTCTATATATATATATATTTTTTTTGATTTTTTGAGATAGGACTTCTCTGTATATCTCTGATTGTCCAGAAACTCACTCTGTAGACCAGGCTGGTCTCGAACTCAGAAATCTGCATGCCTCTGCCTCCCAAGTGCTGGGATTAAAGGCATGTGCCACCACTGCCTGGCTATAATTTTTTAAATATAAATACAATGAAATAATAGTTCAATCATATAAAATTATATGTATATAATGAGTTACATAAAATCATTAGACTCTGCACATAATGCATTATTGAGAGAATACCTAATATTTAAAGCAAAAGAAGTTGCACACCCAAGAGGCTCTACACCAGATCCTCTACATATATATTATAAGCGTATATACATATACATTCATACACATACATGTATATGATTTTTATGGTGATCTTGACTATGTCATGCTTGACATTTTTCTTTTAGAAATTTGTTGTTTTCTAATGAGAGAGAAAAAGAAAGTGGATTTGGAGAAGAGGCAAGTGAGGGGTAGAATTGGAGGGAGGGAAAAACTATAATCTGATGCATTTTTTGAAATATATCTATTTGAATAAAAAGAAATAGAAAATATTTTTTAAAAAGCTTGTCTTTTACATTTCCTGTCCATGTGAACTTCATATTATTAGTAAACTGAATTTGTATTAAGCTCTTTATAACTCTAAGAGCCAAACAGAAATGGTTAACCATTGAATGAATACCAATAAAATTATTTAACTTTAAAAAGAAAAAAAATCATTACAAATATGTCCCATCTATTTATGCAATAATTTTGTAATAGAAAATTTAAAAACCTATTAGAAATGTAATTCATTGTCCAAAATAAAATAATGTTTGCCTTATGCCTTGTTTTGTCTATTTAAAACTAGTGAAGCAAAATACAAGAAAAGATTTGGTCTGGTGGTGGTTGTAATAGTATTGTTGTTTTTGTATAAACCTGCCAAAAAATACTCAAGATTATTCTATTTCATATTAGAAAGCACAGTTACTAGACATAGTGAGCCCTGCAAACTAGAACACCTCACCTTCTGCATATTAAACTGAAAGGAAATGAATATTTATATCTTCTAAGGCCAGCAGAAGAACCACTTAGATTAGCCTAAACAAGATTCGTGACACAATATAAATCAATGTGGGTTTACCTATGCTATTAAATTTAGATTCAAGTTTGCAGCACTTAATGAAGCATACACATTCTGAAAACAAAGTAATTTTATCACTATGCAAACACCATAGAATATACTTGCATAAACCTGAGAAGAATTGATTAAAGATACAGGTAAATATGAAATATATGATTCTTCTGTCAACAAAAATGACATTCTGACTTATAGTACAGTTTATGGCAGTATGCTCTAAAATAACATTTAAAAATGTGGTAGGCTTAATATGTGTACCATACATGTTACGTTAATAGCAGTAACATTGATTTATATATAATTCTATACATTTATGTAAACAAATAACTCAATTAAAAAATTAGGTACAGAGCTAAACAGAGGATTCTCAGCAGAAGAATATCAAATGGCCTAGAAGCACTTAAAGAAATGTTCAGAGTTCTTAGTCATCAGGGAAATGCAAATCAAAACAACTCTGAGATTCTTTCTGATACCCAGCAGATTACCTAAGATCAAAATCTCAAGAAATAGCATATGCTGGTTAGCATGTAGAACAAGGGGAACACTTCTGCATTGCTGGTAGGAGTGCAAACTTGTACAACTACTTTGGAATTCAATTTGCCAGTTTCTCAGAATGTTGGAAACAATTCTACCTCAAAACCCAGCTATACCACTCCTGTGCATATCCCACAAAAATACTTGCTCAATTATGTTCATAGTATCCATAATAGCCAGAAACTGGAAACAACCTATTTGTTTCTGAATTGGAGATAGATAAAATGAAAATTCATACATTTACACAATGTAATAGTATTCAGTTATTAAAATTAAGACATCATAAATTTTGCAGGAAAATGGAAGGAATTTAAGAATATCTTTTTTTCTAACCTCTTATTCTGACAATCATTGTATCAACTCTCTGTTGTAATAGTTTTGTCTAGGGAATGTGACATATAAATGTCCCAGTTGTGGCTGAACACTACAGCAACTTATTCTCTGTACTTTTACCTGTTATAAGCTTCTACATTAACGACCTTGATTACTGGAAGTAATTTCTCCTATGAGATACACAGATACAATAATATACATGTAGAGATATGAATTTAAAGGGAAATTTGATGCTATTATCATTTAGAAAAAAAATTACTTGTAGATTCACCTTGGTGGCATGTGAACTCCCTAACCTATGTGTTCTTGGCCAGATTTGCAATATAAGATTTCTTTCTTCATAAGAAGTTGGAATTAAATCAACTCAGAATATGATTGGTTACCTCTATAAAGTTTGTAGCACTACTGTACCATGGTTGTTTCTTGATACATTGTTCACAGTGTTCTTAGCTGGATAAGATTACTGATGACTAGAAAAAGATCCTGGTGGGTAGGAAGAAGTCCAATCTTGAGGAAGGAATATAGAACACAGGCAATATGAATGTAGAATGGGAAATAACTAGGAGAGGGTTTAATTGAGGATGGGGTAGGATGTTAGGACAGAAAAGGAAGTTGTGGGAGGAAATCTAACTCTGACAAACATTATGGAAACCTATAATCTTTTACACAGAGGCATACATGCACGCAAACACGTGCATGTACACACACACATACACACACACACACACACACTACAATTAGCCTATACACATAATTATGCTCATGCCAACACCCATATATTTTCAAATCCTAGTACCAGGTATAAGATAGGGACCGACAAATGAATATAGGCTATATCATAACTAGTGGTGCCCACCAAAATCTGATGGTAAGACAGAATACAATACTAACTTTGGTCCTAGAACATAGATAAATCACATTAGTATTACACAGGAAGCTTCTTCATAACAGGTAGGTAACATATTTAGCTACCTTAATCTTTGGAGCTACACTGTTCCTCTGTTGTATTCACTTCTGTTTGTATTCTCAGTATTACATTTAGTATCAAGTTTTCATATTACAAGATAACTAAAATTTTTAGATTTTGGAAAATTATATTTATAAAGACATCTGCTGTAAGATTCCCTACTATGTAAAGACTAATCACCAGGTATTATCAATTTTTATTTTATTGAAAATAGATTTTTTTCATGTAATATATATTATAGTTTCCTCTTGTTGTTTGAATATACTTAGCCAAAGAATGATATTACTTAGAGATATGGCCTTGGTGGAGTACATGTGGCTTTGTTGGAGTAGATGTGCCATTTTGGGCATGGGCTTTAAGACCCTCATCCTAGCTGCCTGGAAGACAGTCTTCACCAGCAGCTTTCAGATGAAGAGGTTGAACTCTCATCAACTCTTGCATCATGCCTGCTTGGATACAGCCATGTTCCATCTTTGAGGATAATGGACTGAACCTTTAAACCTATAAGCCAGCCCCAAGTAAATATTGTCCATATAAAAGTTGCCTTGGTCATGGTGTCTGTTCACAGCAGTAAAACCCTAACTAAGATAGAAGTTGGTAGTAGGTACTGGAATACTTCTATGATAGGGCTGACCATGATTTTGTTAGGGAAAATGTGGATGTTGAGACTTTGGATTCAGAAAGCCATGGAATTCTTTGAGTGGACTTAATGGGTCATCATGCTACTAGCAAATATGGAATATGGTTGTCCTGATGGTGATTTGAACTGTGCAGACCTGGCTCAAGTTGTTTTAGTGAAGAAGAACTTCAGTGTGTGGCCTATAAACTGTTTTTGTGATATTTTGGTGAAAAACTTGGTTGGTTTTTGCCACTGTCCAGAGTCAGTTTGCCTGAGGCTAAAGTGAAGAGATTTAGATTAATTGCTTTGACAAAAGAAGTCTCAAAATAGCCTTGTATAAATTACTAAAGTTCTCTTTTATGAAAGGAATTTTAGTGTAAAAGAGTAATTGAGAAAAAAATTTAAAATGTATGGTTCTAGAAATAAAGGTGCACTAGGAACTGAAATGCTGTTGAAACCTGGGTTCAATGATGATAAATTGAATTAAGGAAGTGGTGACTTTGGAACAAGATCCCACCCAGATAAATTTAGGTCCAGGGATAATAGTAAAATCATTTAATCCCAGAAGGCAAAGTTAAGCAGATCTCTAAGATCACAGGCAGCCAGGTAAAGAGCAAATTCTAGGTGAAGAAAAGCTTAAGTCCAAGACTGGTGGTACAGGGCATTCAGAGTACAGGTATGCAGATCTCTGAGTTGGAGCTTAATCTACAGAACAAGTTTCAGGACAGCCAAGCTTAGGCAGTGAGGAAGTTGGCAGACAAAAACTGGTAATAGAATAAGGGAGGGCATGTTTCATCCACAGCAAGCAGCAGAACTTGGCAAATTTGGCCATGTGATCTCATTTTAGAGTCATGAATAGAAGGAACTACAGGGACAATATATGCTGGTTAACTGGTGATAAGAAATTAGCAGCGATTAAGAGACCAGCATCACTGAAGTGAAATCTTTCTGGGAAGTATTTTCTAAGAGTACAAGGCAGCTCTGTACCAGAGATAGCCAAGGTTATACTTGGTGCTGGAGCTGGACTAGGTAATGTGTAAGAGTCACCAGGTCATACTGGTTTTGAAGGTATGAAGTGGTCATGAAGAAAGCTGAGGTTTGGAAATATGGCAGGACAAGAAAGACCAATGTTGAATGAAGATGTAGTCTCAGTTGAAGTGGATGGCCCAGGACTCAAAAGGTCATGAAAAGACGTTGAGGCATGGCTCCATGAAAGCAACCTCAGCATAATCGAGATGCCAGTACTATTGAATGATTACCAAAAACAGCACCATCAGTGGAATGGAGTCAACCAGATCCTAGAGTATTACAGAGGATAGAGCTGGAATAATGAGGCATGCCTTTTAGAGGAGCCCAGAAGAGCATCTTTGGATATAACACATTGGAACAAAAATCTGTGAAGTTGAAGTTCACTCAGAGACCCTAAGATGTTAAAGTTGCCAAAATATTGGGATATCTGCCATGGAAAGCTGGTAACAGAGAGTAGAGTCAGCCCAAGGGAAAGGGCTTTGTTGCAGTCAACAAGGACATAAAAGGAGTTGGAGATCTGAAGAGACATTTGACATCAGACATGGAGATGCAGAGTTTGGAGTTTGCCCAGCTAGTTTCCAGTCTTTCTTTGGGAATTACAGTTAAGTGATTTTTTTTCAATCTCAGAAAAGATCTTGAACTTTGGACTTTTAACATTGTTGAGACTATATAGACAATAAGGACTTTGGAAGCTGGACTAAATATCTTTTTTTATTATGGTATGGCTAGGCATAGCCCCTGTAGACTCATATGTTTTAACAAGCTTATGGGGGCCAGGGAGTGGAATGTGGTGTTTGACTATGTTTGACCCAGGGAGTGGCACTCTTTGGAGGTGTGGCCTTGTTAAAGTAGGTGTGCCACTGTGAGCATCAGCTTTAAGAACCTCCTCCAAGCTGCCTGAGGGCCAGTCTTCTCCTAGAAGCCTTCAGATAAAGATGCAGAACTCTCAGTTCCTCATGCATCTTGTGTGCCTAGACATTGCCATGCTCCTGCCTTGGTGATAGTGGACTGAAACACTGAATCTGTAATCCAGTCCCCAATTAAATGTTGTCATTAGAAGAGTTGCCTTGGTCATGATTCACCAGTAAAACCTTAATTAAAACATCTCTCTTTACTCCTTTCAGTTCCTCTCCACCAGCCCTTCTATTCAGATCCAACACCTTTCACTTCTTAGTAAAAGACAGGCTGCAAAGGGATAATTATAAAATGTAATATAGTAAGATACAACAGAAATAAACTCTCAAAATAGAACAAAACAAACAGGAAAGAAAAGCCCAAGAAATGACACAGGAGACCCATTCATTTTATATTAAAGAATTTCATAAAACCACAAAACCAAAAGCCACAAAATATTTGCATAATAGATGTGTGTACATGTTTGTATATGTATATACCTGTAGTCTTACAAGAGAGAAAAATAAAGGTAAAGATAAAGAATAAAAAATAATAAAAATAATAGAAAGAAATGAAAAAAAAAAATAACCCTGATCCTATTTTGAAAAAAGGAACCTCCAAAGCTGCCACTGCAGCTTCTTTTCTGTTGTCTATCTACTGACACACAGTCATCCTACCCTTAAGATTAATTCACTTTCACCGGATGGTGGTGGCACATGCCTTTAATCTCAGCACTTGGGAAGCAGAGGCAGGCAGATTTCTGAGTTCGAGGCCAGCCTGGTCTACAGAATGAGTTCCAGCCCAGCCAGGGCTATACAGAGAAACCCTGTCTCAACCAAAATATGGGACTTCATTTAAGAAGAAAATTAAACTTTCATTTCAAGTGCTTACCCTTTGGAAATAGAATCTGGCTTAGGGATTTGGTGATGTGTGTACTTTTCCTTTCAGATACAGGACACCATCTGATGCAGACTCTGGCAGGCCCTTTACATGTTATCTCAGTTTCTGTGTCTTCATGCGAACTTTGATCTTGTTGATTCAAGGGGCCGTGTTTTCTGGATATCTTCCACATGCTCTAGCTATTAGATTCTTTCTGATTCCTCCTCCATATTGTTCCCTGAGTCCTCATGGGAGGGATTTGATGGAAATTCCAGGCTTCATCTTCTATCCATACTAACTCACATTCAAACAGAATTTCACTATGTCTTGGGTAATATAGTTTCAATTCCTAATTCCTCAAAATATACATATACCAATGAATGGTATTCCTGTCTGAAAACAAGACACTTGGCTAGAAATGAATACATGAGGTCCAAATCCACAAAAATTGGATTAATAGGCTTAAACATAAGAAAAGGAAAAGGAATCTGTTAGTGGACTATGTGGGGTTGCAGAGTAGGGAAGCCTGGTTACAAAAATGGAAGCAGGCTTTCAGCAGACATTTGTTCACTCTTTGATCTTGAACTTCTATAATTCAGAATTGTGACTAACTGAAATGGCTGTTCTTATTTTCTCCTTTGTCTTAAACTTATAAAATTAACCCCCGTGGAAAGTGGAATATCATTTGAGATATAGCTATTTAAATTATTTTTTAATTATCAATCAATAAATCAATAAATCAATAAATATTAAAATAAAACTGTGGAAAACCAAAGTTTGTTGTTTAAACTAATGTGTCAATACTAGCTTTGTCAATGCATGTTGGACATAAGTAAATTTGCCATAGGAAATACTTTTCTGTACAATTACTGTTATTGATCAGTTCCTTCTCAGTGCTAATCCTTTATTTTGTCTTCAGACTCTGAGACATTTTCGATGACAAGAAACCATAATAGAATTTTCTAATAGGAAGATTGTTCATGATTTATGTTTTAACCAAATTATCATTAATGGTTAACACATATAATCTGCATGGCTAGCCAGTTGATGATAAAAATCACTATTAGCAATTATCTCTGCTTTATCATATAGTGATTATGTACATCAGGTTTCAACTCCTAGTGGTATTTCTAGTTCAATGATATTATTTTGATTCTTCTGTTTATAATCATTTGTAGGTACAACTATTTCAAACAATAGCCTTGTGGAAGACTCTAGTGCTAAGATTTTCAAACCATTCACTATCAATGATGCTTGAAAAGCCAGTGTCCTAGCAATCATTCCTGTTAATAACTTTTTTATAGGATTCTTCCTAAATATGAAAAGAGTAATGAGCAGAGAAGCTGAAGAAAAACATTAATTCACTTAACTATGTTGCTTAGGGCCAGTCCTGCATATAACAGTGTATATTTTTCATTATCTAGAATAATAAAAAATCAAATGCAATTAACTGAGCTAATATGAAGGGACAAGATAAATGGTATGTCCTAATAGAATTCCAATGCTAACAATTTCAAACCATAGCTCTCCTATTTGTGGACTAGAGCAAATAATGTTAAGCTAAAGAGCCAAATAATGGATGATTAATGTTCCTTATTAATTTAGATGAAGGAAAATAACAATGTTTAGTTGTTAACAAGTCAGTAGAATAAAAAAAGAAATTTGACAAGGATATTTTTCCTCAAGTTTTATTTTATAAAGATAGTAATTATAATTACTTGGAGAAATGAAATTTGTCTGTTATTGACTGTACATGTCCCCTTAATTTTATATGGAAGTATAGTTTATAGCTTAGGCTTGCTTCTAGATGTAGACAGCAAATGAACAATAACGTATATTTGCATGTATACATACTACACATAATATTTTTGTTCAAAATCTCATCAAAAAAAGCTCTTCTGGATGGGATAAATGGCTTATCAGGTAAAAAAAAATTAATCCAGATAAGTCAACTCTCACTTCTATGAATCCAAAATCCTTAAGTCTGACCAAAAGTACAAAGATCCATTTTGTGATACTCCCACTTCGTACTTCACTTCCATAAGGAAGTTGCTCAAAAATGGTACTCTGAGTGGTCCTTTCTTTCCTTAGTATACAATACTTTCACAGTGAACCTTAAATACTGGGACTTTGTCTTTTTAAAATAAAAATGAATCAGTATAATCTTCTTTTGTTTTTGTCATTATAATTAAAATATTTCTCCATTCTGATTCCTCTCACAAATCATTTCATTTTCCCATTCACATCTCCTTCATATTCATGGCTTCTATTTTTGCTAATTTTTATGGATGCATATTTGTATATTTATACATACACACTCATATAAGTATATATGTGTGTATATGAATATATATGTGTAGTTATATATTCCATATGTTGTATATGTATATGAAAAAATATATTCCCAAATATAATATGCTCAGTCAATTTATTTTACTTGCATTTCTATTTTAGAACTGATCAGTTGGCACTTAAGAGTCAATTGGTGTAGTTTCCCTGAGACAGCTTTTCTAAGCTTTTCTCTCATTCAGCTTTTCTTCATTGCTTATAGTTCTTTGTGTAACATTGACATATTCTTATTTAAGTTATAATCTTAAGTATTACTACAAGAATTACAATCCTGAATAAACTGATCTATGTACCTTGCATAATCCAGACTAATATCTTACTGCTGCTATAAGTTTGGTTGTGAGATTCATATATTACAGATTGGACAGCTTTAACAAGACTCATCCTCAGAGATTCTGAACTGACCTTCTGTTCTAGCCTCCTGCTTCCTGACATTGTGCAGATACTTGCTTGCAGAACAGCTTCAGGGATTGCTATGCAATGGACTCAGTTCACTTAGCGTTTCAGCCAAATCCAGTTAGAAGTTCAGTAAAACCCTGCACCTTCTAAACATACAGATAGTGGATAAGAGATGCTAACACTAGCTTTCTTAAGCCTAACTAGTTTTTATAATTTCCCAACCCCTCTCACCCTTTTAATGAATTTCTTGTCATGCCTATTCAGCAGGAAGTAGCTATGGAATGTCATCAGACCAATTCCTTGGGTTTAGGTGTCTGGTTATGGTTATTTTGTAAATTATAGATAGGTTGGCATTTTAAGCGAAAATTTGGAAATGATTGTAAATTGATCATGGAGAAAATAGATTGGATGGATTGATAAATTTATTCTTGAACAAAACATTATGTAGCCATAATCTAACATTGATAGAAATCTTTATAACTGATAAAAAATTGAAATTGTAATTTCTTACATTGGTACAGAATTTTTGTATTGATGTAGGATTAGGGTTTTCATTGGCATAAAAATGTATATTGATACAAAATTTGAAATTAAAATTGTTACTCTTATATAGTCATTACTCCCATATGACTCATTTGAGAATACGTGGTTCTTACCCAGTCCTTCTAATTGCTGCTGTTACAAACTATTTAGGAAGATTAAGTAACACAAGTTGAAGGCCAGATAGCAAACACATGTCTCAGCAATTATGAACACTATTACTTTTAGAGATGACCTGCTTCCATATTCGGCAACCATACAGTAGGTAGCTCACAAACTTTTCGCATCCCACTCTCAGAGATCCATTATCTTGTGAGGCCTTAATGAGGCTACACATGCACATGGTGAATTAAACCTGAGAACTGTCAGGAGAATGAGCAAATACACAATTTTCCATTTAAAGCAAACATTGTTTAGTACTGTCCAGGGAAGATGGATACTGACTAGAACCATAACAAGAATTCTCAGAGAATGGCACTTCATTTGTTTAGTCAGGTGTGATAAAGGCAAAACCCAGAAGGCTATGGTACTTTCTACCTTTGTCCAATCAGGGGAAAGATACATCCTGACATACTTCCTACCTATGTACCTCCTGCCTACTTGTGGTTGTGCACATCTTGTGCTGTTAGGGCAACCATCGTTGTTTAGTAAAGGGAAAAAGGGAAAACATGTGACTAATTGTCTTACATGAACAACAGCTCCCAAGATTCCAGGAAGTTATTTGTTCTTGGGCAAATGGGGCTTAGATGTTAAATACAGCCTTTATGGAATAGTATATATATATTTTTATATAAAATATTATATATGTAATGAAAAGTAAATAATAATGGAAAACAAAACAATGACTACCAAATGTTTAAATTTTCATCCAATATATTCTGATTGCTATTTTCCTTCATCTAACTGTTCAACCTTACCCACACACCTGAATTCCCATTTCTTGATCATTAGAAAACAATAGGTATCTAATATACATAATAAATAAATACTAAAGTAAGATATGATGAAGACAAGCCAAAGTATGACAAAGTAAACAAGTGAACCAAAAAGTAAAAATAAATAAATAAATAAATAAATAAATAAATAAATAAAATTCAAGAAACTCACAAAACCACGATATATAAACATAAAGTAAACCAGAAAAGGCAGGGTGAGACAAAAATTCTTTCAAAACTTCTACTGAAATTTTTTGTGTGTATGTTGGCAAACCACTGTAGGTATGGAGACTGCTCTTTAATGAGACTATTATACTCAGTGAGACATTGGAGAAATTAAATTTTACCAGGAATAGTCACCTTAACACATTGAATGTAAAAGTCTTTTACATTCATAGTTATGAATACCAAAATAAGCCTACTAGTCACAAATAAAATTCCACTAATCAATATTATTTCACTATTAAAAGCTTTAGACCTTAACAGTTACTGTAGTAAAATTAAATATGCTATACATGCATTGAGGCATTTAGCATTTTCATCTTTGAAAATCTACTACCATAAGAGCACATTTCCATGTGCTCTCAAATGCTGTTGATATCTTATATAAAATCTCAACAACTTGTATAAAATCACTTTCTCCAACATAAATCAATTGAATGATAAATTTAATGCATATTTCTTTAAGAATAGAGAAAATGTATTACCAAATCTGTTTTTAAATTTAAAGTGTTAATCTTTATGTTCCATCAAGAATATGCTTAATTTTGTCTCAGTTAACAATTTCATAATATTGAATCTTGAAAACATTTATTCACTAAAAATTTTTCAAATAGAATGCTATTTTTATATTTGACAATTTGACAAATATGTATGTGTTACGCTTCGTCCTCCTTTCTTTAGCTGTGCTATGGTATCTCTCTTCCCCTACACTCAACCCCTTCTTTTCTCCTAGTCACTTATACTCTATGCACTAGGGAAGATGACATTAGGTCAGTCATGTCAGTCAGTCATGTTTTCAAACTTTAACACTTACAAATTTCTTCAAAAACACCAGAAATGTTCAACATGTAATATTGGGCTAATTTTAAATATTAATCCTTTTATACAGCAACATTGCCCAAAAAATAAGTTAGTTAATCAGTCTACTTAGATATATCATAAACACAAAGAAAGAATATCTACTATTCTACAAGCAAACCTTTCTATATTTAATCTTTTTTATAAATTTTTATTTTATTTTTATTTTTTTGGTTTTTTAGCCTTGCCTGTCCTGGAACTCACTCTATAGACCAGGATAGGCTCAAACTCAGAAATCCACCTGTCTCTGCCTCCCCAGCATTGGGATTAAAGGCGTGTGCCACCACTGCCCGGCTCTATATTTAATCTTAACAGCTTTTCCAATCATAGTTATTGAGATAACTATGATGGAAAATGATACAATCTAATCATGTACTCTCAACACAATGGTAATAGAAATTTTCATCTTAGTGAGTCTTGATCTGTGTAATAATATTTCTTTTAGAATAGAACATTGCATCCTCTTGAGATATATTGTCCAAGTGTATATTTTATCTCCATCACTTGTGCAGACACTGTGCGAGTCATTTAATTCTATCAGTCCCATGAAATCAGAAGGCTTACTTTTCAAATGCTAAATATTAAATAAATCATTGGAAGGGTAAGGTTAGGCTTATGAGAGTCAGCACACAAATAAATATACATGGGGAGATATATGTAAAACCCTCAAGTATTCTGGATGTTAGGAAATATTTAAAAGTAAAGTTCAGTTAATAACCCAGAAATTTTCTTTGGACAGTTGGGTATCTGAGTTATTCAAGTGGAAGTTGTTCTAGAACAGAAAAAACCCAAGCTGGAATTTGGGATTAAAATCCTTCAGATTTAATCAAATTAATAATAATAAAAACAAAATAAAATAAAACAATATTAAATGGAGCTCATCTTGATTTAAGAGATGTTCCTTCACCCAGTACAATTCTTATCGAACAGGATGATAGTAGAAAAAGTGGTAGGAATGGATACTCTGTAAAGGTAAGGTAGCTGTGTTAGCACTCTTGGGTTATTTAAATGATCATACATAGAATAACACAGGAATAGATAATAAATGATAAGATTTTCTAAATTCCACAGGCAAACACATAGCTTTTCCTTTTATGGCTCTGATTCTGTGAACACAGCATTGAATACAGGTACTTGTAAATAGCTTACTTGTAACTCTTCATTGAGCAATCAAAAGGGGGGGTTGTGGTCGGGAAATCTGGAAAGGAGATAACATTTGAAATGTAAAAAAATAAAACAGGAAAAAAGTACCCTTTTAGCTGTTTCCCAAATTTTCAAAATGGTCAACTGAAAAGTTTGTATATTTTCTTGGATCAAATGATAAGATATGTATATTTGCTAACATGATGATTTAAATATACAAAGTACTATCACATTTAAAAATAAGTAGATTCTTATTAACGCATATTTTAAACCATTAATTTAATATTTTATTTTATAGTAACATCTTTTGTCACACTGTAATATTTAATTTAAAATAATTGAAAATAGGCAGTAAATATAGATTAATAAGTGATTTCATTCATAGTAATGTAAGGAAAATCACTTGAAAATGAGAAAATGGAATTAGTAGAAATTTTAGCAAAAACAACAGAAAAACACGATAAAAATAGGTTGTGTTTGAATTCAAAATTCATATAAAAATAAGCAGAACTTTAAAAATTATGCTTTCATGTTTATAATACATAAAATGTATTATAAGTTTGTCAAAGACAAAAGGTTTTAAACCATGTTTACCTATGAGAAACATTTGATGTAAAGTTGAAATTTGAATATTATCATAATTTGTAAAGTATAAACATCATAATATAAATAACATTGCTGAGCAGAATGCAAATCAATTGAAGGAATTTTATACTTCTTAGCCAACATGTATATAATAAAGCAACTTGATTTCAGAACATAAATCCAAAATTGTAGAATTAAAAACAATCAAGAGAAAATAAACCAATACCTAATAATCCTCATTGATATATATATATATATATAGTTATACATATGTATGTATTACATAATCCTAAAGCTAGCATATCCATTATGTATGAACATTAGAATATCAAAGACAAATTACATTTTTTAAAATATAAGTTGTTAATAAACACATGCTCTTAGACTATTATACAATAATAATACTTATGCTGTATTATTGAAATAGTTCCAGAAAAATAGAAATATCACTATTATAGAAATTTAAACACAAGATAAATTGTTCTTTGGGCAATTATCAATGAGTTTAGTGTCTTCAGACTATAATAAAATATACTTCTGTTGTGAGTGTTTCAAGGAACACAGCAACATATCTACCTGTACACATTTGTATATGGTTTACTATTTTTATTATATGACAAATCAAACCAGTTTTCTCTATTATACATTTTAGTGATTTATATTATTTTTAAGTTTAAATATATTTTAATCACATCCTATCTCTCCTCCAAGTTCTTTCTCATCCTTTCCCTGTACCTACTCACCTTTAAGTACTTTCTCAAAAAATAAATCCAAAAGGCCGATATAACAACAATTCCTCAAACAAACAAAATTATCAAAACACCAAAACAAAAACAAAATAAAAAGTAACTAAATAAAACAGCACCCAAAGAGCAGAAAACAAACAAAAGCAAAAGCAAATCAAACTACCAAACTGTAACCAAATAAAAGGACCCTCCAATACTTGTGGAGCCCATTGTATATTGATCAGCTATTCCTTGGCATGAGTCTTATCCTTGAATGATTGATATACCCAGTGTCACTTCATTGGAGATAACTGATCTTCCCCTTCCCAGAAGGTATAAATGATAGTTGAGTTTTTAAGCTTTACCCTAATGACTATTGTTTCATGCATGCTTTAATTTATTTGCTTACTCACTCACTCATTTAAAAAATATAACAAAATAAAATTTAATAAGATAGTACAAAAGGTATCAAATTGAAGTTGGGTAAAACAAATATAAGCCACCCTACGAAAAAGCACAAGAATGAAAGACCTAGTCTTTCACACACTCAGGAATTGGACACGTAAGCAGGGAACACTTCTGCCTCTTCAGTTGTAAGCTTCCTTAGTTCTGCATTCCTTGCACTCAGGTTGGATGCGTATCTCTAATTAGTCTCGCAGTGAATATCTGGAACAAATTCAAGCAAGTACAGGAAATAACCTACCTTTAATTTAGTGGAGTATTTATTGCTGTGTTTTTTTTTTTTTTTTT